>NC_135818.1:80944833-81051603 GCF_964213995.1 Mustelus asterias
AAAAAAAAGGGTGGCATGGACGAGTTGGGCCGAAGGGCCTGTTTCCATGCTGTAAACCTCCAAGGCTCTATGACTCTATGTATCCTACAGGGTGGAGTAATTTAGCAATGGCAATGTTAGATGTCAATGAGAGATGGTTTCATTTTCTTTCGTTAGGGATGGCTATTGCCTGGTACGTCTGTGGCTTGAATGTTATTTGCCACTCAACAGCTCAAGTTCATAAGGTACAGGGAACCGAATTAGGCCATTCGGCCCATCAGGCCCATTCCGCCATTCAATCATGGCTGATATGCTCCTCCTCCTCAGCTTCAAATCAAATTGTTGTCCACATCTTGCTGTCGAAACAGAAAGTGCTGAAAAATCTCAACAGCTCTGTGGACAGAGAAGCAGCGTTCACATCCTGAGACCAAATGACTCTCCGGCAGAGATTCTTAATCTGAAGAGATTCTTAATCTGAAGGTATTTTGACATTGATATCAATTGAAGCCGATGAAATCATTTAAAACTCCTTAAACATACCTGAAGGAAGCGACGGCGACGTGGTATTATCGCTAGATTATTAATCCAGAAACTCAGCTAATGTTCTGGGGACCTGGGTTCGAATCCCACCACGGCAGATGGTGGAATTTGAATTCAATAAAAGAAATCTGGAATTAAGAAGCTACTGATGACCATGAAACCATTGTCGATTGTCGGAAAAACCCATCTGGTTCACTAATGTCCCTTTAGGGAAGGAAATCTGCCATCCTTACCCAGTCTGGCCTACATGTGACTCCAGAGCCACAGCAATGTGGTTGACTCTCAACTGTCCTCCAAGGGCAACTAGGGATGGGTAATAAATGCTGGCCAGCCAGCGACGCCCATGCCCCATGAATGAATAAAAAAAAAACTGCTCTCTCAGAAGGACTTCAGACTACATTGTCAAATTCAATACTTCTTTTCACAAATTCTGCGTATCATTCTGTTCCACCATAGTCCTTGTTCTCTCTTCCCTCTCCCCAGACAGTTTTTTTTTAGCTTTTCCCACTTTTGTCACACCCAGTTAGTTAAGAGATGGAACAATCTGTGTGTGCTAGCAGGCTCCAATGTGAATGGAAAGGATGTGCTCAGTGATTGCTTGTCAGATGGAATGTTCTGGCAACTTCTCTTCAGAAGTACAGTCAGTCCCTGTTCCACAGAAACACATTATCCGTGCTCATTAGAAGTTCAGTGAATCTTTTTTTTTTCATCTTGTTTCAGCCATGGTGTGGTTGGTAACACACTTGCTTCTGAATCACGACGTTCTGGGTTCCGTTCCTCGGGCGGGAGCAGAAACATCAGGTGTTGTGTGAAGTGAAAGTTGCCATAGACCCAGAGGACCGGCCATGGGCTGCTCTTCCCCTTTGGGAGAGAGCTGACTAGTGGTGGTCTATCCTGAATTTCACCACACCTCAGGCGAGGGGCAAGGTTAAGAGGGCGGGGCTTTCATGGATAACCTCAGCCAGTACGGGAATTGAACCTGCGCTGTTGACTTCAGTCCGCATCGCGACCCAGCTGTCCAGCCAACTGAGCTAACCAGATGGTTGACACTTTTTAGCCCAATCCATCACACAAACCAGCCTCCCATCCATTGATTCTGTCTACACTTCCTGCTGCCTCGGGAAAGCAGCCAGCATAATTAAGGACCCCACGCATCTCGGACATTCTCTCTTCCACCTTCTTCCTTTGGGAAAAAGATACAAAAGTATGAGGTCACGTACCAACTGACACAAGAACAGCTTCTTCCCTGCTGCTGTCAGACTTTTGAATGGACTTACCTTGCATTAAGTTGATCTTTCTCTACACCCTACCTATGACTGTAACATTACATTCTGCACTCTCTCATTTCCTTCTCTATGAATGGTATGCTTTGTCTGTATTGCGTGCAAGATACAATACTTTTCACTATATGTTAATACATGTAACAATAATACATCAAATCAAATCAAATTTATCGCTTTGTAGGGGAATTATTTTTTTCAACATAGTGGAAAGTTTTGAATGAACTACTTTTTAAAAAGTTTTTTTTACACATCCTATTGTCACTTTAGGTTTCATTGGTTCTATAAAGTGTGTAATGGGTTAGTGGACATGGAAGTACCATAATTTGACCTTATGGGTATGGGAGCATGGCGGTTGGCTGGAGGGGCCTGGGGTGGACTGGTTGGGCATTGGGAATTTGGAGTGGATGAGGGGGTGTGAGAAATGGCTTTGATTCTGTGACAAAGTTCCACAGCATCGAGGCAGGCCTTTTAGACACACCAGCCTTGGCACCCTGCAGCCACTGTGGCTGCCTCTGACCTCTTTCCTGGGTTAGCTGGCCTGACTCCAGCCCTCACCCACACCCCCACCTGTGTAATTATGAAGATCTCACCTTTGCAGGCACTTTCTCCCGAGGCAGGTGGACCAAGCCAGGAATTTTCCCAACCCTCGTTACTCACTTTAAGGTGGAAAATTCCAGTCATACATTCCGTCTGAATGATTTACCCTGAGCAGAGTCATTGTGCATGTTCAAGGCTGAGATAGACAGATTTTTGACCAGTGAGGAGATTGAGGGTTATGGGGAAAGGGCAGGGAAGTGGACATGAGGAATGTCAGAACAGCCAAGCTCCTATTGAATGGTGGAGCAAGTTCGAGGGGCTGAATGGTCTATCTCAGTTCCTATTTTTCATGGTTATTGTTTCTTAACCCCCTATCCCCTCCCCCCCCCACCCACCCACAACCCCTGCACCCTCTGAAACTACTTTTACCCACCCTTTCATAATTTTAAGTACTTCCATTTTGACACCTTGCAATCTGCATTTCTCTAACAAACCCAATTTTTCAAGGATTGGTTTGTGTTCCCCTTTTCAGGCCGCATCCTAATGAAATAACTGCAGAAAGTGCTGGAAATTCTCAGCAGGTCAGGCAGCCCCCGTAGCGAGAGAAACAGAGTTAACATTTTGAGTCCCAAGAAAAGTCGTATTGAATTCAAAACCTTGACGCTTGGTGGATTTTTCCGGCTCCCCCCACAGCATGTTATCCGGCAGCAGACGTGGTTCGCCATTGGCCACTCGGTGGGATCTTCCGGTCTCACCAAAGTCCGCGGTGTTTTACGTAACTCGCTCATCTTACCCCCAGGGAGACCACCATGGTGGCAGGGGGGAGGGGGGGGGGAGCGTTGGGGGGTTTAGAGGGGGGGAGGGAATCACCTTCAGCAGGACCAGAATATCCTAGTGGTGAGAAAAAAAGGCTGGGAATTCCCACCCATTGTCTGGAATTCTCCCATCTCGCCCGCTACAGGAAACATAGCCGACAGGACAGAAAATTCGGTGGGCCATTTAAAGGTCCGTTGAGCTTGGATGGGAATTTCCGGATTTAGGGTGTGCGCAGCCGGAGAATCCTGCTCATTGACTCAATTGATGGAGAGGTGATGGCCTAGCGGTATTATCTCCAGACTATTAATCCAGAAATCTAGCTAATGTTCTGGGGACCCCGGTTCGAATTCCACCATGGCAGTTGGTGAAATTTGAATTCAATTAAAAACATCTGGAACTAAGAATCTACTGATGACCATGAAACCATTGTTAATTGTCGGAAAAAGCCATCTAGTTCACTAATGTCCTTTAGGGAAGGAAATCTGCCATTCTTACCCAGTCTGACTCTAGAGCCACAGACCATAAGTCATAGGAGCAGAATTAGGCCACTCGGCCCATCGAGTCTTCACCACCATTCAATCATGGCTGATATTTTTCTCATCCCCATTCTCCTGCCTTTACCCCATAATCCCTGATCCTCTTATTAATCAAGAACCTATCTATCCCTGTCTTAAAGACACTCAATGACCCGGCCTCCACAGCCTTCTGCAGCAAAGAGTTCCACAGATTCACCACTCTCTGGCTGAAGAAATTCCTCCTCATCTCTGTTTTAAAGGATTGTCCCTTTAGCCTGAGGTTGTTCCCTCTGATTCTAGTTTTCCCTACTAGTGGAAACATCCTCTCCACGTCCACTCTATCCAGGCCTCGCAGTATCCTCTAAGTTTCAATAAGATCCCCCCCTCACCCTTCTAAACTCCAGCAAGTACAGCAATGTGGTTGACTCTCAACTGCCCTCTGAAATGGCCCAGCAAGATACTCAGTGCAAGGGCAACTATGGATGGGCAATAAATGCTGGCCCAGCCAGCGATGCCCATGTTGCCATGAATGAATAAAAAATAAAATTCTTCTCCGCACAGGCGCTGCTGAGTTTTTCCAGCACTTTCTATTTTTATTTCAGATCTCCAGCATCCACATTTTTTGACTTTTATTTTAGTGATTTCCAGTGAATCTCTGTTGAATTGCTTTGAAGTTCTAGCCTTCGGACTGTAGCGTGGAGTTGAATAAAAGGCACCAAATTTTTGCAGAGGTCTTATTAAGGTTTGATGTATTGGCTTTAATTATTGGTCTCCCACTTTTTATGTTCTTTATCCCTTGTGGTCAAACGGGAATTCCATTAGCTTTGTTTAATCCCTTTATCAACCTGAGTTTCTGCCTTAACTGACCTGTAAACCTTTACCTCTTTCACATTAGTGTTCAGACTATAATTGCTTCAATTACTACAGTGAGGTCTTTTGAACCAAAATGTCTCACCTTTCACTTACCAACATTGAACTTCAGTTTTTTGTCTCATTCCTCATCTTATTAGCCCACTGCAGCTTCTCAGGATTTAATTACGCTTCCTGTCCTAGTATCAGCTGGAAATTTCATTCCCACTCGCTGCGGCCAATATTCAATCATTGATGGACACAGTGGACAGAAATATACTCTGGGGGACACCATTACTCACTCCTCCCCATTCTGCAAATCTTTCTCTCGTGTTTCCTCTTTCTGTTCCAACTATTTTGTCATCCCGCTTCTTATCCTTCCCGTGGAAGGATGGGGAAAATGGTGGCATGGTGGTAACATCACTGTACCAGTAATCCAGAGGCCCAGGCTAACAATCTGGGGACATGGGTTCAAATCAGGGGTTATGGGGAAAAGGCAGGAGAATGGGGATGAGAAAAATATCAGCCATGATTGAATGGCGGAGCAGACTCGATGGGCCGAGTGGCCTAATTCTGCTCCTATGTCTTATGGTCTAAATCCCACCACCGCAGTGGCGAAATTTAACCTGGAATTGAAAAGAGATCATCAAACCATTGTTGATTTGTCATTTAAAAAACCTCATCTGGTTGATGACCCATTAGGGAAGGAAATTCCAGTCTTTCTACATGTAACTCCAAAGACAAAGCAATGGGGTTGACTCTTAACTGTCCTCAGAAATGGTGTGGCCAGCCATTCAGTTTAAGGGCAATTAGGGATCGGCAACAAATGTTGGCCTTGCCAGCGATGCGCACAACCCATGAAAGAATTAATTCAATATATCGTATCCACTAATCTTCCAAAGGCTTTCCGAAAGTCCATATACACTACATCCACTCTATAACGGCTCGGAGTATGTGGTCAACGGCACAGTCTGCACAAGTAGGAGGGATCTTGGTGAATCTCCTCAGCACCCTCTCTAAGTGCAATCACATCCTTCCTATAATGTGGCAACCAGAACTGCACACAGCACTCTTGCTATGGCCTAACGAGCATTTTATACAGCACCATCATAGTCTCCCTGCTCTTCTATTCTCAGTTGCGTGGACCTGCAGAGTTTCACTGGCTGTCTTGTCTGGAGACAATACACATCTTTTTAGCCTGTCTTGATGCTCTCTCCACTCACATTGTTTTGTTTCTTAAAGACTTGATTAGTTGTTAGTATTCGCATTCCAACCATTATTCCTGTAAATTGAGTCTGTGTCTTTATAAGCTCTGTTTGTGAACAGAATTCCCACTCACCTGAAGAAGGGGCTTAGAGCTCCGAAAGCTTGTGTGGCTTTTGCTACTAAATAAACCTGTTGGACTTTAACCTGGTGTTGTTAAACTTCTTACTTCTATTCTACACCTAGGCTAAAGTAAAGTTTATTTATTAGTCACAAGTCAGGCTTACATTAACACTGCAATGAAGTTACTGTGAAATTCCCTTAGTCGCCACACTCTGGCACCTGTTCGGGTCAATGCACCCTAACCAGCACGTCTTTCAGACTGTGGGAGGAAACCGGAGCACCCGGAGGAAACCCACGCAGACACGGGGAGAAGATGCAAACTCCACACAGACAGTGACCCAAGCCGGGAACCGAACCCGGGTCCCTGGCTCTGTGGAGCAGCAATACTAACTATTGTGCTACTGTGCCCCCCACCCCCCCCTTAAAGGCAAGTATATATTATGCCTGCCTAACAACCTTATCTACCTGTCCTGCTGCCTTCAGGAACCTTTGGACGTGCAGTCCAAGGTCCCTCTGGCCTTCTGTACTTCTTAGCATCCAACCATTTGTTGTAAATTCCATTGCTTGTTCGTCCTTCCGAAATGCATCACCTCTCGCTTTTCAGGGATAAATTTCATTTGCCACTGTTCTGCCTGTCTATATACTCCTGAATCTAAGGCTTTCTCCTCACTATTTACCATGCCACCAATTTCGTGTCATCTGCAAACTTACTGATCATCCCCCACACATTCATGTTTTGATCAGTAATGTACTCTACAAACAGCAAGGGACCCAGCACCGAGTGTTGATGTACACCACTGGCTCCCAGTCACAAAAACAAACCTCTGTCCATCACCCTCTGCCTCCTGCCACTGAGCCAATTTCGGATCCAATTTGCCAAATTGCCCTGGATCTCATGGGCTTTTCACTCAGTCTCCAATATGGGACCTTGTCAAAAGGCTAAACTGAATTCCATGCAGACCACAACAACTGCACTGTCCTCGTCTACACACCCGCTCACCTCCTCCAAAAATTCAATCGAATTTGGGAATTCCTTTGGGAAACAGCCACATCAGACAATGAGCTCAAATGCAATTTCTACAACCTCAACAATTTCCTTCCTCGCCCGTCGTGTGGACCTATCCGACTGGGCCCTGGAATTTTGCCTCTCTTTAGCCGAACAAAACTAACTAAAATAAAAGCAAAATACTGCGGATGCCGGAATCTGAAACAGAAATAGAAAATGTTGGAAAATCTCAGCCGGTCTGACAGCATCTGTGAGGAGAGAATAGAGCCAACGTTTCGAGCCTAGATGACCGTTGGGGCGGCACGGTGGCACAATGATTGACACTGCTGCCTCACAGCGCCAGAGACCCAGGTTCGATTCCCGGCTTGGGTCACTGTCTGTGTGGAGTTTGCACATTCTTCCCGTGTCTGCGTGGGTTTCCTCCAGGTGCTCCGGTTTCCTCCCACATTCTGAAAGAAGTGCTGGTTAGGGTGCATCGACCCAAACAGCCACTGGACTGTGGTGACTGGGGGGATTTCACAGTAACTTCAATGCAGTGTTAATGTAAGCCTTACTTATGACTAGTAAGTAAATGAACTTTTCGTCAGAGTCGAAACTCGCTAACTAAAACTAATTAAAAGATCAGTCATGATCTTATTGAATGGTGGAGCAGGCTCGAGGGGCCAGATGGCTTATTCCTGCTCCCAGTTCTTATGTTCTTATTTTATCCATTGTAATTTGACTCACCTCGTGTGGAACCATTTCGGGCTCCACCTCCTCTCTGATATCCTTCTCCTTTGAAGGTTCCAGCTGTTACAGAATGGTTAACAGCCTTGCCTCGGAGTTGGAAAGCAGTGGGATGAAGATCCACTCTAAAAATTTGAGCATAAAATCAATCTGGGCTAATACTCCCAGTGCAGTACTGAAGAGGGGCCGCACTGCCAGAGGCGCTGCCTTTAAGATCAAGGCCTTTGACAGAGAAGATCCCCTTAGCACTATTTAGAAGAAGAGCAGGGAATTCTCCCCAGCACCCTGGCCAATATTGACTGCTCAATTACGATCACTGAGCGAGAGGTGATGCAGCCATTACTGGCTCGCTATCTATGGGATCTTGCTGTGCGCAAATTGCTCACCACGTTTCCTAGCTTACATCACTGACTGCATTCAAAAAGTGCTTCATTGACAGCAGAGTCCTTCAGGGCGACCTGAGGTTGTGAAAGGTGCTACATAAATGCAAGCCTTTCCTTTCTCTGCCCTCTGAGTGAAAGACTGGCGCAAAGTGCTTAATAAGTAGCTCTGCTGTGTTCCAATCATCATCACAAAATGCCAAGTCTCCCATCTCAGGGGTCCCGCCTCTTTGTAATAAGCCTCATTGCACTGCTGCTCGTGGGCAGCACGGTGGCACAGTGGTTAGCACTGCTGCCTCACAGAGCCAGGGACCCGGGTTCAATTCTCTGCTTGGGTCACTGTCTGTGCGGAGTTTGCACATTCTCCCCGTGTCTGCGCGAGTTTCCTCCGGGTGCTCCGGTTTCCTCCCGCAGTCCGAAAGATGTGCTGGTTAGGTGCATTGGCCGTGCTACATTCTCCCTCAGTGTACCTGAACAGGCGCCAGAGTGTGGCGACTAAGGGATTTTCACAGTAACTTCATTGCAGTGTTAATGTGAGCCTACTTGTGACACTAATAAATAAGCTTAAATGATTGAACCTTATTGTTGCAGGCCAGTCAAACTCTCAAATAAATAAAAACTTAAAATGTCAATTCAAATGCATTATTTTCTTTTACAAGGGGATTGAGATCGGTGTACCTGCTGACCAAAGAATTCTTACCCCTCTGCAAGATGCTAATTGGAAAACATCAGGGCAATCTGTGGTGGCAACATTAACACCGATTTAGTGAGAAAAACCAGCAGCCAAAATAAATGAGGAAACATGAATTGAAATGCAGGAACAGTCACGACGATGGCTGTAATTCTTGCTTGCTCCAGAGATGTCACTGCACCCCCTCTCCATCCGGACAGCAAACGGAGACCTGTTTCTGAAACAGACTGTGCGTGAATCCGGCAAGGAGACGTTCAGCTGTGTGGAAAATGTGGTTCTACATCGATTATGGAACTCAGGCCTCACATTTCATAAGCATCGCTGAAAAAGAAAGTATTTTCCGCGAGCTTAGCCCAGTCTCTCCCCACTGAGGTTCTTTTGCAGCCCTCTGTCAGTTCATACGAGCTTCCCTCAACCATTAACCTCAAGGGTCTGCCTATTTAGATCCACTTTGCATACCTGAACTATCTTTTTAAAAAATCCTTCTTGGGAAATGGGTGTTGCTGGCATAAGATTTTTTAAAGTTTTAATTTATTAGTCACAAGTAGGCTTACCTTAACACTGCAATGAAGTTACTGTGAAAATCCCCCAGTCGCCACACTCCAGCACCTGTTCGGCTACACTTAGGGAGAATTTAGCTTGGACAATGCACCTAACCAACACGTCTTTAGGACTGTTGGAGGAAACCAGAGCACCCGGAAGAAACCCACGCAGACACGGGGAGAACATGCAGACTCCGCACAGACAGTGACTCAAGCCGTGAATTGAACCCAGTTCCCTGGCGCTGTGAAAGTTTATTCATGAGTCACAAGTAGGCTTACATTAACACTGCAATGGAGGTTACTGTGAAATTCCCCTAGTCGCCACATTCCGGCACCTGTTCGGGTCAATGTACCTACCCGGCACATCTTTCGGACTGTGGGAGGAAACCGGAGTGCCCAGAGGAAACCCACGGAGACACGGGGAGAACGTGCAAACTCCACACAGTCAGTGACCCGAGCTGGGAATTGAACCCAGGTCCCTGGCGCACTGAGGCAGCAGTGCTAACCACTGTGCCACCATGCCGCATTTATTGCCCATCCCTAATTGCCCTTGAGAAGGTGGGAGTGTGTCTCCTTTGCATTGTATTGTAAAGGTGCTCAGCAGTGTATGTGTTACCATGGGACTGGAGAGTGGCACTAGCCACAGTGCGATGTATGCAGTCACGCGGTGAGAGAACAGTTCAGAAGCAACACTCTGGAAGCAGCGAGCCTGCATGGTGGGAGCTACACCGTGCAAGACCATACTTCACTTTTAATGGTTAAAGCCAACCGGTAAAGGTAAACACACAAGCTTCAAGATCTCATTTGGAAGATGCCACCACACCACCATAAAGAGCTACAAGATGAACTGCTGCAGTCTATGTGCTGTGGGTACACTCACCGTGCTGTTAGGGAGGGTGTTTCACGATTTTGACCCAGCGATGATGAATTTATTTTCATTCATTCATGGGATATGGGCATCACTGTCAGGCCAGCACTTAGTGCCCATCCCTAGATGCCCTAGGAAGTTGCTGTGAGTCTGGAGTTACATGTAGGCCAGGCCAGGTGAGGACAGCAGATTTCCTTCCCTAAAGGACATTAGTGAACCAGATGGGTTTTTCCGACCATCGACAATGGTTTCATGGTCACCAGTAGATTCTTAATTCCAGATATGTTTTTTTATTGAATTCAAATTCTATCATCTGCCGTGATGGGAATTGAACCCTGGTCGCCAGAACATTAGCTGAGTTTCTGAAGTAATAGTCTAGCGATAATACCACTAGGCCATCACCTCCCCTTACACCGGTATATGCCCAAGTCAGAAGGGCAGCGTTTAAAATGTATTCCTTCATGGGATGTGGGCATTGCTGGCTGGGCAAGTACTTGTTGCCCATCTCTAATTGCCCTTGAGAAGGTGGTGGTGAGCTGTCCTCTTGAACCGCTGCAGTCCATGTGGTGTAGGCACAGCCACAGTGTTGTTAGGGAGGGAGTTCCAGAATTTTGGTACAGGCATGTGACTTGGATGGAAGCTTGGAGGGGATGTCTTTCCCATAGGCTTGTGCCCTTGTCCTTACAGTTGCTTTGAATTCATAGAATCCCTACAATGCAGAAAGCGGCCTCTTGGCCCTCTTGGTCCCCAGAACATGAGCTGAGTTTCTGGGTTAATATTCCAGCGATGATACCACTAAACCATCGCTGGAAGTTGACTAGAGATAAATGTTAGCGAGGAAACCAAGGATAGAATCCCTACAGTGCAGAAGGGGGCCATTCAGCCCATCAAGTCCATACCGACTCTTACTCAGGCTTACCCCGTAACCCCACGCGTTTACTCCACTAACCTTTGGACACTGAGGGGCAACTTAGAATGGTCAATCCACCTAATCTGCACATCTTTGGAGTGTGGGAGCAAACAGGAACACTCGGAGGAAACCCATGCAGACACGGGGAGAACGTGTAGACTCTGCACAGTCACCCAAGGCCGGAATTGAACCTGGGTCCCTGGCGCTGTGAGGCAGCAGTGATAGCCACTGTGCCTTAAAGGGGCAGACCAACATAAACATAACTCCCTTTCAGCAGCTGAATATCACAAATTGGCGCCAGGCTATCGATATCTGAGAGCAGGACAGGTCTGTCAGACCAGATAGACTGCCGTGCAGCAATCCTTTGAACAGTGTGCATCCTGCACTCATGCGTAACATCATTGACCTCTCATTTTAAGCAGCCCCGCCTCCACCAATGGAAGAAATACTGTCGGTCTATAACCTCCTGCACAGTATCCTCTCTGCAGCATGTGACTGGAATCTTGATAAATGTCACATCTTGAACCTTGCACTGTTTATGTTTCATGCTTCTTGCCTCTTATCTCAGGCAAATTAATCAAAGTCTGAGTATGTACTCTGTTAAATTAAATATGAATGTAGTAATACAGTAATACAGACCCAGCCAGAGAACGTCTCTCTGCTTCTGTGGCCCTGAAGACCTGTAATTGTCTGAAGAAGTCATTGGAAATACACCAAGTGGCCAGAAGACAAGCTGGCAATATTTGAAAAGACAAATGATAACCGTGAGCAATGTCAATAGTCATTTGAACTCCTACTTTGCTCTGCCTGAGCAAAACAAAACCATGTGCCAGATGTTTTCTATTCATTTTCGGGATGTGGGCATCGCTGGCCAGGCCAGCATCTATTGCCCACCCCTAATTGCCCTCGTGAAAATGGTGGTGGGCCGCCTTGCTGAGCCACTGCAGCCCCTGTGGCATAGATACACCTGCAGCATCGTTAAGAAATATGATTGCTTGATACTTTATAAATGCTTAATAATGCAAAATGAAGGAAAACCTTTAATAGAAACATAGAATCGTGCAATCTATGGCCCTTCGGCCCAAACTGGTCCATGTTGACCAAAAAGCCCATCTAAGCTGACCCCATTTGCCTGCATTTGGCCCATATCCTTCTAAACCTTTCCTATCCATGTATCTGTCCCAATGTCTTTTAAATATTGTCAATGTCCCAGCCTCAATCACTTCCTCCGTCAGCTCATTCCACAAACATACCACCCTCTGTGTAAAAAAGTCGCTCCTCAGATTCCCATTAATTCTTTCCCCTCTTAACTTAAACCTATGCCCCCTAGTTCTCGATTCCCCAACCCTGGAAAAAAGACTGAGTACATTCACCCTATCCATGCCGCTCATGATCTTATCCACCTCTATAAGTTCACTCCTGTTCCCCATTCCCTGTAAAGATCTTCCTTAAAAATAATACTTGCAAAGATGGCACAGTGGTTAGCACTGCTGCCTCACAGCTCCAAGGACCCGGGTTCAATTCTGGCCTTGAGGTGACTGTATGGAGTTTGCACGTTCTGTCATTTCCTCCGGGTGCTCCGGTTTCCTCTCACACTCCAAAGATGAGCAGGTTAGGTGGATTGGCCATGCTAAATTGCCCCTTAGTGCCCAAAGCTATACGGGTTCGGGGGATTGACTATGATAAAATGTGTGGGGTTACAGGAACGGGTGGGGGATAGGGCCTGGGTAAGATACTGGCCGGAACGCTATCACCTCGCCTGCCACGGAAGTCCGACAATGGAAATCTCTGTAGACCTCGGGTGGGAATTTCCGGTCTCACCCGGGCGAGGCCGTAAAAATCCTGCCCACTCTGTCAGAGAGTTGATGGGCCAAATGGTCTCTTCTGGACCATAAGGATTCTATGATTCTATGTGACACTCTAAAATTGGTTTTAATGTCTATCCGGCTCAGCTAAAGGCTGGTAACGCAACTTTCCAAGTTGCTGCAAATTCCTTCCTGAATGTGCATTAAAGAAGGAACTTGCATCTCTACAGCACTGTTCATGTCCTCACAACCAAATGAGTACCTTACGAGGGACTAAGTCACTGTTGTATTGTCAGAGTTGCTGCAGAAAGATCCCACAAACGGCAATGAAATAAGAACTGAATAAGCTTTGTTCAGTTGAAATTTGTAGATAGAAAGGACTCCTGGCTCTTTGTAAATATAGTGCCACAGGATCTTTTTAATCCACCTGGGAAGGCTTATGCGACAACAGTTTAATACTTCATCCCAATTTTTTTTCTAATTAATTCTTGGGATGTGGGCATTGCTGGCTGGGGGAGACTTGATTGCCCATCTCTGTTTGCCCTTGAGCTGAATGACTTGCTCGGCTGCACATTGGCACAGTGGTTGGCATTGCTGCCTCACAGCGCCAGGGACCTGGGTTCGATTCCCGGCTTGGGTCACTGTCTGTGTGGAGTTGGCACGTTCTCCCCGTGTCTGTGTGGGGCTGCTCCCCCCACCATCCAAGGATGTTCAAGTTAGGTGGATTGGCCATGCTAAATTGCCCCTTAGTGTAAGGGGGACTAGCTAGGGTAAATGCATGGGGTTATGGGAATAGGGCCTGGGTGGGATTGCGGTCAGTAGAGGCTTGATGGACCGAATGGCCTCCTTTGGTACTGTAGGGATTCTATGATTCAAGGAGGTCTGGAGTCACATGTAGGCCAGACCAGGTAAAGACAGCAGATGACGTTTCACCACAAAAATGGTGATCATTCGACTTTTAATTCCAGACTTTTGTTGAATTTAAATTTCACCATTCGCCATGTTGGGATTCGAACCCAGGTCCCTGAAGATTTACCCTGGGTCTCTGGATTACTAGCGCAGGGGCAATACCACTGCGCCACCACCACATCCCCTACGATAGCTGACACCTCCAACAGGAAAGCACTCCCTCATAACTGCAATGGAATGCACATTGAGCTTTCGAGTGAAACCCGAACACACAGCCTTCTGACCCGGAGACAGAAGTGCTGCCCTGCTCTGTCACAGCTAGCAACTCAAAGCACTTGCGAGGGTAGCACCTCCTTCTGCTCTTGAAGGTAGTCTGTCCCTCTTAAAGGGGAACTGCACCGAAGCAAAGGAGGCTATCGCTGACTGACAGAGCTGCAGCTGGAGACTCGTCACAATGAACACTGGAGGGGGGATAGTTCACAAGAAACGGGGCTGGAGGCCTTAGGCTTGAATCTTGGCACGAGGAGAGATACCATGGTCATGTGGTTAGGGGGTGGAGAAGGAGAGAAGACATTCAAGGAATGCCCCCCATTTTGAGTGGAGACCAGGGGGTGAAATGCAGGCAGTTTGGCACCAACATCCTGACAGCAGTGCCACAAGAAGTCTAATGCTAACACATGCTGGTGCCCAAGGTCAGCGAACACATTTTTGCATGGCAACTCATGGCAGCATCGCCAACCTTGCAGCCATCCAACGCACCACACTCCCATCACTCGCCCATCAGTAGTCCCCAGCCCTCAGGCCTCGTACCTAACCTTCAGATCCCCCACCTTATTATCATGCACCGACCAGCCTTGCACCCACCTCTCACTGCCTCCTCGGACCTCCAGCCATTCAACTGCTCCTACCAGCAGCAATATGGAGAGTGCCCAGGGAACCTGTTTTTTTGCGATGGTGACTGAGAGATAAATGTTGGCCAGGATATTGGGCCCCCCCCCCCCACCTCAGCCACCGCCCCCCCCCCCCCCCCGCCCCTCAGCACCCCCCGCGCCGCCCCCACCACTCTTCTTCACAGCAGTGCCATGGGATGTTAAACTCCACCCATCCGCCATGGTGGGATTTAATTTAATAGGATTCATGATGGGATTCAAACCCCGGGTCCCCGAAGAATTACCCTGTCGCGTCTGAAAAATAGCATCTCTGACATAGTGCACAAAAAAAAATCATGTACCCTGACTAGGGGAGAGGTTCAAATTACACGTGTACAACCTGGATCCACCAGGTATTCTTACCCAGTCAATGTTGATGTGGTGATGCCAGCGTTGGACTGGGCTGGGCACAGTAAGAAGTCTCACAAAACCAGGTTAAAGTCCAACAGGTTTATTTGGTAAGCATGAGCTTTCGGAGCGCTGCTCCTTCATCAGGTGAGTGGAGGATTATTACCTGATGAAGGGGCAGCGCTCTGAAAGCTCGTGATACCAAATAAACCTGTTGGACTTTAACCTGGTGCTGTGAGGCTTCTTACTGTGTCCAGTCAATGCTGGCACTCCCTCAGCCCTGCACTGATGCATCAGCCTAGATTTTTCTGTGCTCGCATACTCAAGGGGCGGGAGTTCCTGGATGCACTTGCCTCAATGCCTGAAAATCCCACCCGAGGTCATCGGACCTTTGTATGGTTCATGTCCCACCCGCTACGATTCCCATGGCGGGCGGGATGGGAAGGTTCCGCCCAAGACGCCACAATCTTTGGACTAAGAAATAAGAGTGCTCACATCCGATATGCATTGGAGTTAGACCGCATGGAAGATCCATATCAGAATAGATATCAGAAGGACATATTTTACAAGATATCAGAAGGACATATTTTACAGAGGGTGGTGGGGGCCTGGAATGCGCTGCCAGGCAAGGTGGTGGAGGCGGACACACTTGGAACATTTAAGACTTATCTAGATAGCCATATGAACGGAGTGGGAATGGAGGGATACAAAAGAATTGGACCAGGTTTGGACCAGGGAGCGGCACGGGCTTGGAGGGCCGAAGGGCCTGTTCCTGTGCTGTTTTGTTCTTTGTTCTTTTGTATCTCTTTTTATTCATTCGCGGCATATGGGCGTCGCTGGCAGGCCAGCATTTATTGCCCATCCCTAGATGCCCAAGGGCAGTTGAGAGTCAACCACATTGCTGTGGTTCTGGAGTCACATGTAGGCCAGACCAGGTAAGGACGGCAGATTTCCTTCCCTAAAGGACATTAGTGAACCAGATGGGCTTTTCTGACAATCGACAATGGTTTCATGGTCATCAGTAGATCCTTAATTCCAGATAGTTTTTATCGAATTCAAATTCCACCAGCTGCCCTGGCGGGATTCGAACCCGGGTCCCCAGAACATTCGCTGAGTTTCTGGATTAATAGTCTAGTGATAATACCACTGGGCCCATTGCCTCCCCCTGATATTAGAGGGGAAACTTGGAGGTGAATAAATCTGCTGTCGGTAGCGATGGTCGCTGCTTTGTTAGGGGGGAGGGCTGGGTCAGTGAAAATGTTCAATCAATACAGAAACTTTTTTTCTTTACAGTTAACTTGATATCTGCTGAAGTGCAGGGTGATTATCCTTTCCTCTGTGTGCTAAAAATAAGAAATGATAATTCTGCTTGGCAGATAGAAGCCATCATGATACAAAAACCGCCGAAAGAAGCCTGTGAGGGAGCTCAGACCCAAATAAAGATTCCCTGCGGCCATTCTCACCAGTGCATCGATCTGTCAATTGGCACAGACAGCTTTACCTCATGTTTTCATTAAATACATAAATAAATAAAGGTCTGGCATCGCAAGGATTGCTCTGCGACTGTACTCCCTGAGTGTAATCAATCTTCTGTCGTTCAAGAAGGGATTTCCCCACTGCCATGAAAGATAAATAGTCAGTCAGATAGGTAGATGGATCGACAGCCTTGGAGACAGAGGAGTTAGTAAACAGAGAGAAAGAGATGGGCCAGGCAATGTGTAAGTAGGTGGATTCATGGATAGGCAGGAAGATTAGGAAGCAAATCGACAGGGAGGCAAATATGCAAATCTAAAAAATTAGAGGCGGAACCAATATATAGATCCCTAAATGTACATTGGGGTAGGTTGACGTCGAGGTCCAGGGACAGTGCAAAAAAAAGGCTCGGGCTGGATTTTCCGGCCACGCTCTCCCCAAGGCCGGAAGATCCCGCCTGAGGTCAACGGACCTTTGCAGGGTCTGTGTCCCGCCCACTACGATTCCCGTGGTGGGCAGGACAGGAAAATTCCGTCCCTCATATACCTCAACTGGCATGGACAAGTTGGGCCGAAGGGCCTGTTTCCATGCTATAAACCTCTATGACTGAGGGGGAAGTTCAAAAATGGCATCTGTCACTTAAACAACACTAACTTGTATTTATGCAGTGCCTTTGATGTACTAAAATATTCCAAGGTGCTTTGGGAAGGTGTATTGGTATTGTCACTAGACTAGTAATCTAAAGATCCAGGGTAATGCTCTGGGAACCCGGGTTCGAATCCCACCATGGCAGATGGTGAAATTTGACCTGGGTTCGATTCCCAGCTTGGGTCACTATCAGTGTGGAGTTTGCACATTCTCCCCGTGTCTGCATGGGTTTCCTCCGGGTGCTCCAGTTTCCTCCCACAGTCCAAAGATGTGCGGGTTAGGTGGATTGGCCATGCTAAATTGCCCCTTAGTGTCAGGGGGACTAGCTAAGGTAAATGCATGGGGTTATGGGGATAGGGCCTGGGTAGGATTGTAGTTGGTGCAGACTCAATTGGCCAAATGGTCTCCTTCTGCACTGTAGGATTCTATGATTCTATGTGACTCCAGACCCACAGCAATGTGGTTGACTCTCAACTGCCCTCTGAAATGGCCGGGCAAACCATTCAGTTCAAGGGCAATTAGGAATAAGCAATAAATGCCTGACCCAACAAGAGATGCCCACATCTAATGAATGAAAAACAAATGATCCAGCAAAAAATATTTGACACTGAGCCACCCCAGGAGATAGTAGGACAGATAATCAAAAGCTTGGTCAAACTGATAGGTTTTAAGGTGCATCTTGAAAGAGGAAAGGTGGAAAAGAGTCAGAGAGATTTAGGGTAGAAAATTCCGGAGCTTCGGGCCCAGGCAGCTGAAGGCACAACAACCAACAATGAGCATTGAAAAAATGGGAATGCTCAAAACGCCAGAAGTAACTGACTGCTGATACTTCCGAGGGTTTTACAGCGGAAAGAAATTACAGAGATCTTTGATTTGATTTATTATTGTCACCTGCTATTAGTTTACAGTGAGAAGTATTGTTTCTTGCGCGCTATACAGACAAAACATACCATTCATAGAGAAGGAGAGAGTGCAGAATGTAGTGTTACAGTTATAGACAGCATGCAGAGCAAGATCAGCTTAATATATGGTAGGTCCATTCAAAAGTCTGATGGCAGCAGGGAAGAAGCTGTTCTTGAGTCGGTTGGTACGTGACCTCAGACTTTTGTATAGTTTTCCCGACAGAAGAAGGTGGAAGAGAGAATGTCTGGGGTGCGTGGGGTCCTTGATTATGCCGGCTGCTTTGCCGAGGCAGCGGGAAGTGTAGACAGAGTCAATGGATGGGAGGCTGATTTGCGTGATGGATTGGACTATGTTCACGACCTTTTGTAGGTCTGTACCATCAAGAATCCCACCCAGGCCCTATCCCCATAACCCATGTATTTACCCCGCTAATCCCTCTGATGCCAAGGGGCAATTTAGCATGGCCAATCAACCTAACCTGCACATCTTTGGACAGACACAAGGAGGACGTGCAAACTTAAAAGTTTAAGTTTATTTATTAGTGTCACAAGTAGGCTTACATTAACACTGCAATGAAGTTACTGTGAAAAATCCCTTAGTCGCCACACTCCGACGCCTGTTCAGGTATACTGAGGGGCAATTTAGCATGGCCAATGCACCTAACCAGCATGTCTTTCGGACTGTGGGAGGAAACCGGAGCACGCAGAGGAAACCCATGCAGATACGGGGAGAATGTGCAGACTCCACACAGTCAGTCATCTGAGGAATCGAACCTGGGTCCCTGGCACTGTGAGGCAGCAGTGCTAACCACTGTGCCACTGTGCCGCCCAGTGGGAGTGAAGAATTCCTGCATGGACCTAAAGTTTATCTTTGCTGGCCTTCGTCATGGGTACTCCTCACAGCTTGCCTCTGACCTGAGTCGGATGAATTTCCTGTTTGTCTCCGATAGCTGTATCAGCTTGACCCACTCGTGTTTTCACACTCTTGACTTCAAGGCAGGAGCTCATTAGAGAACCGTGCAGTTGCTGCCAGCACTTGGTCAGAGATTTGGTTCTGTCTTCATGCAGCAAGAGTAGATTTCCCAGCCAGGAACATGCAACCAATTGTGACTGAATGGATGCAGCTACTGCTCGGTGACTGACTTTCAGAGCTGCTCTCGGGCTAGCAAGATAACAAACTGCAACCGACCAGAGGAGTGTGCAATCCAATCTCTGCTTGGAAACGCGGTTCACTTTGGAGACATGGGTTTTTTAACCTGGAGAAAATTAAACTCAATCATATCGAGGGTAAACTAAAAGGGAAATGGATTGCTTTCCAGGTTTTAGATAGTTTGAATTCTTCTCTCTTCTTCAGCTGAGATCTTAAACAATTTTAGATGTCCAATCTGAAAGGTATTCATATAAAAGCAAAGTACTGCGGATCTAGCCCACAGTCCCCATACCTGTCCTCACTGGTGAGAAATACAGTTCAGATCAAAGTGCAGGCATTTGGGGTTTTTTTTTTCTTGTCTGTGATTGATCCTTGCTGCTGGGGCACATTTTTTTCAAATGTCGCTGCACTTGAATTAAGTTTAGTAACGTCTTAGTCTGTGATACGAGCAGAAATCTGTTCACTGCATGGGTGAACATTTGTTCTGCTTGTATTTTAGAGGGAGAATGTTGGGAATAGTCTCTCTCGAGATCTGCATTCACCTTCTTTCAACATTCAGTACACTGTGTTCTCAGTCGAGGTATTGTTCATATTGTTCAGCCGTACCGGCTGAGGTTATTCACAGAATCATAGAATCTACAGTGCAGAAGGAGGCCATTTGGCCCATCGAGCCTGCACCGACAGCAATTCCACCCAGGTCCTGTCCTTTCCCTGTAACCCCACATATTTACCCTCCTAATTCCCCTGACATTAAGTGGCAATTTAATTTAATGGCC
This sequence comes from Mustelus asterias, assembly GCF_964213995.1. Classification (NCBI taxonomy): domain Eukaryota; kingdom Metazoa; phylum Chordata; class Chondrichthyes; order Carcharhiniformes; family Triakidae; genus Mustelus; species Mustelus asterias. Next base: position 80,964,742 of record NC_135818.1, read on the forward strand.
AATCAGCCTAACCTGCACATCTTTGGAGTGGGGAGGAAACTGGAGCACCCGGAGGAAACCCACGCAGACACGGGAGAATATGCAAACTCCACACTGTCACCCGAGACCAGAACTGAACCTGGGTCCCTGGCGCTGTGAGGCAGCAGTGCTAACCACTGTGCCACCCCTAAACGTATTGTCCACCTTAAGAAAGCTTCCATTCTGAATAGCAGTGAATTTTTATTTATTTATGTTTTATTATTGTCACGAGTAGGCTTATATTAACACTGCAATGAAGTTAATCCCCTAGTTGCCGCACTCTGGCACCTGTTCGGGTACACTGAGGGAGAATTTATGAAATTCATGAAGGCCCCACCTTCCCAGTCTTGCCCCTCAGGTTAAATCACAACCAGTCAGCTCTCCCCCTCAAAGGGGAGAACAGCCTACGGTCATCTGGGAACTATGGTGACTTTACCTCTGCACATAAAACATCTGATCGGCAGCTTCTAATGGGCATCTTTACTCTTGATTTATTGCATCCGCATTACTTGACATGTCTGCTCTCGCTTTGGATCACTTGGAGGCATGGGATTGCCGGACAACCCCTGAAAGGACAGCTTTGTCAGGGGCTGAAGGAGTGACCGCAGAACAAAACTGCAGTGGTGGGGTGGCGCAGGGTGGCACAGGGTGGCGCAGGGTGGCACAGGGTGGCACAGGGTGGCACACGGTGATGTCCTGTACCATCAACTTTCATAGAATTCCTACAGTGCAGAAGGAGGCCATTCGGCCCATCGGGTCTGCACTAACCACACTCCCACCCAGACCCCACCCCCTTACACCCCACCTATTTACCCTGTTCGTACCCCCTGAAAAGGCAATTTAGCGTGGCCAATCAACCTAACTCGCACATCTCTGGGGTGTGGGAGGAGACCGGAGCACCCGGAGGAAACCCACGCAGACACGGGGAGAAGGTGCAAACTCCACATAGACGGGGACCCGAGGCCAGAATTGAACCCGGGTCCCTGCCACTGTGAGGCAGCAGTGCCACCGTGCCGCCCAATGGACTTTAATGGAAAGTAAATAGTCCAGGCTCTCGGGTGGGTCACCTCCTTCATTTTGTGAGAATCTACCCATGACCAATTATGTTCTACCATCCCCCATGAAAATAGTGCTGATGCACAGTGGCCAACTGAGGTACAACTCCATTGGAAATTACTGTGACTTTTTAAATTTAATTACCAAATTGATATTGAAGAATTAATAGTACTAATAATAATGATACTAATAGAGGCTTTTATCACTAACAAGCCCAGAGGAGGTGATGTACTTTTATTGTGACCTGCAGTTCATTAATCAAGGTGTACTCAGTCTCAGAGACATTAGATGACACAACCATTCCCGACATCTGCCAGCAGTTTTTTGGGTTCCAATCATTACCAGTCACGGAGACAAATGTGTTATCACCAAGCCCACAGTGGTAACCTTGGTGATAACGCTCTCATTGCCAAAATGAGAAAACAGATCGAGGGTTCCAGCAACCTCACAGGACTACAAGTGGGCGGCACGGTGGCACAGTGGTTAGCACTGTTACTTCACAGCGCCAGGGACCCCAGGTTCGATTCCCGGCTTGGGGTCACTGTCTGTGTGGAGTTTGCACGTTCTCCCTGTGTCTGCGTGGGTTTCCTCCGGGTGCGCCGGTTTCCTCCCACCATCCAAAGATGTGTGGGTTAGGTGGATTGGCCATCGTAAATTGCCCCTGAACGTTAGGGGGATTAGCAGGGTAAATGGGAATAGGGTCTGGGTGGGATTGTTGTTGGTGCAGGCTCGATGGGCTGAATGGCCTCCTTCTGCACTGTGGGGATTTTATGAGGACGATTCTCCCAAAAGTGCTGAATTGGTGGGAAAACTGTTCTAAATCCCAACAGTTCTGACAGTTCGGCTTCTCACCTTGAATCTCCGCACTCTGTGTTTTGAAGAGGTCCCATTCGTGAATCTCATTAAAAACCCAGGGAGGGCGGGGTCGATTCACGCCAGCGTTTGACAGTTCTGGAACTCTGTGCATGCGCAGTGACCCCAAACTGTCAACCTCCCGTTTGCTGGCCAACTCGATCACTGGCCAGCCCGGGATCCCCGCAGCGCTGCCCCTCCAGCTCAACCCCCCCCAACAGCCCAATCGCAGCCCCCACAACAATTCCTGGGCCAGCCCTGACCCCCCTCCTGGCCCAGAGCGCCCCGATGCCCAGGCCCCACCCCCGCAGCGGTAGCGATCCCCCCACCCCTCACCCCGGCAGACCCCCTCCCCGCTGACCCTCCCCCCCCCCCCCCCCCCCCCCCGGGTCAGACCACCTCCCTAGCCCGTCCCAATCGCTGCTCTCCCTCCATCCCAGACTGATCCCAATGCAGAGTGGCAGCGGGATCCTCCACCCCTACCAATCGCATCTACGCCCTGCCCACAGTAGGCCCCGCCCCCTTGGCGCTGCCCAAAGCCCTCTGGGCAATACCAAGGTGCCCACTGGGGATGGGCACTTTGCCCCTTGGGCAGTGCCAGGAGCACAGGCTGGCACTGCCAGGGTGCCCATGCCCAGGTGGTACCACCTCCCTGCTGCCCGACCCCCTGGGGGGCCCCGATTGCTCCCCCGTCATTCCGGCGGGGTCTCCCACTAGTTCCCCAAACGTGGGGAGCTAGTCTGAACCCCACCGGAATGAAGTACTCCTGGCGGGGCGGGAGATTCAATTGGGACCTGTCCCGATAATTAACAAATAAACATATTTAAAATACATGCAGAAAAGGTTTAAATTACTTAACTGCCTTCCCGCCAGTTTCCAGTGTGGTCTGACTGGCGACTGTTCGCCAGCTCTGGGAGATGCGGATGCGTTCCCGGCGCATGCACAAATCCCTGTTCAAGGCCGCAGACACGCGTCTCCCACCACGACCTGACAGAAAAGTTGCGGTTCGCTATGGGAGAACCATGGCCTATGATTCTATGAGCTGAAATCTCAGCTCCCATTTCAGATGGACATAATAGATCCCATGACGCTTTGGAAGAGCAGTAAGGAAATTCTCCCTCAGTCCTGGTCAACATTTATCCTTCGATTGATGCCTCCAAAACATATCGATTGTTCATCCTTCCAGTGGCACTCTGCTGTACGCAACGTGGTCACAACACAACCGTGACAGGACTTCCAAAATTCATTCGCAGTTCAGAACTTTGTACGTAGTGAAAGGGTGTACAACACTATGTCAATGCCTATTCTTCTACAAGATGGGAAAACCATCCTACTGATACGTGCAGGTGTCCACAAGTGAACAACTTTATCATGGCAGTGCAGGGTGACACTCTGCTTCGTTCTGGTAGATATGTGAAATTGCACTGACAGAGCTGGTGAGTAGATAACAACAACTTGCATTGGTATATCGTCTTTAATGTCGCAAAATGTCCCAAGGCAATTCACAGGAGTGTGACTAAATAATACGCGACGCTGACCTACTATCGGGGGATATTAAGACAAGCTTGGGTAAAAGGATAGGTTGCAAGGGATATCTAATGGAAGGTGAGATTGGTGATAAGGCAGAGGGATTTAGGGAGGGAATTCCAGAGCTTAGGGCCGAGGCGGCTGAAGGTACGGCCACACACAGGTCCAAATCTCCGGGACGAGGGACCTAGGTTCGATTCCCGGTTTGGGCCACTGTCTGTCCAGAGTCTGCACATTCTCCCCGTGTCTGCGTGGGTTTCCTCCGGGTGCTCCGGTTTCCTCCCACAGTCTGAAAGACGTGCTGGTTAGGTGCCTTGGCCATGCAAAATTTTCCCTCAGTGTACCCGAACAGGTGCCGGAGTGTGGCGACTAGGGGATTTTCACAGTAATTTCATTGCAGTGTTAATGTAAGCCTACTTGTGACTAATAAATAAACTTTCAACATTAAATCTCCTGAAACAACGCCACCTGGTTTACAGGCTGAGCAACTACTCGTTATATATATTTTTTATTCATTCGTGGGACATGGGCATCGCTGGCTGGCCAGCATTTATTGCCCATCCCTAATTGCCCTTGAACTGCAGGCCATTTTAGATGGTAGCTGAGAGTCAACAACATTGCTGTGGCTCTGGAGTCACATGTAGGCCAGGCCGGGTAAGGGTAGCAGATTTCCTTCCTGAAAGGACATTAGTGAACCAGATGGGTTTTTCCGACAATCGACAATGGTTTCATGGTCATCAGTAGATTCTTAATTCCAGATATTTTTTATTGGATTCAAATTTCACCATCTGGCGTGGTGAGATTTGAAACCGGGTCCCCAGAACATTAGCTGAGTTTCTGGATAATGATGATAATAGCACTTGGCCATCAAAGAATCTTGCTACAATAAGCAGTGAATTGGCAAGAAGTGATTCTGCAACTGAAATGTTCTTGTTCTGAAAGTACATCCGACTTATCTGACTCAATGAATTGAAAGGTCTGGTGAGGTAAGCAGACAGTGCCGGTAATACAATACTCTGTACTGGAGGGAAGGGCTGTGACTGTGGAGTGCTGCACTTACAGTGGTATTCAGGATGAGGAAGAATGTCAGTACCTGTTCATAGAATCATAAAATCCTACAGTGCAGAAGGAAGCCATTCGGCCCATCAAATCTGCACCGACCACATTCCCACCAAGGCACTATCCCCACAACCCCATGCACTTACTCTAGATAGTCCTCCTGATGCTAAGGGACAATTTAGCCTGGCCAATTCACCTAACCCACACATCTTTGAACTGTGGGAGGAAACCGGAGCACCCGGAGGAAATCCACGCAGACACGGGGAGAATGTGAAAACTCCCAGTGATCCAAGCTGGGACTCCAACCCAGGTTCCTGTGAGCCAGCAGTGCTAACCACTGTGCCACCATGCCGCCCCCACCATTCCTTGCAAATGGTGAGGCGGCATGATGGGCAAATGGCCACTAAACAGAAATAAGCACAAATTTCACCCAGAAGACCAGGGACAATATTTCTTCAACACATTCCAAGCAACTCGCAATTGTGGTGGAATATGCAGATGAGTGACACCAGTTGGTTGCTTTTTGAAATCCATAATGACATCCAAAGTGCATGAATGGGGGTGACTTGCACCAAAAGCCATTTTGGCGAGGGTGTTAGTGCGCGTGGTAAAAAATCTGCCAGAAGTATGTATTTATTAGTGTCACAAGTAGACTTACATTAACACTGCAATGAAGTTACTGTGAAAATCCCCTAGTCGCCACACTCCGGTGCCTGTTCGAGTACACTGAGGGAGAATTTAGCACGGCCAATGCACCCTAACCAGCACGTCTTTCGGACTATGGGAGGAAACCGGAGCACCCGGAGGAAACCCACACAGACACAAGGAGAACGTGCGAATTCCGCACAGACAAGGCAGTGATCTGAGCCAGGAATTGAACCTGGGTTCCTGGCTCTGTGAGGCAGCAGTGCCAACCACTGTGCCAGCGTGCCACAGTATACAGAGCAGTCAGTGTGTACAGCTGCTTTAACTTCAGTGCTCTTGCTTTGGAGATCAATACTCTGGCTAACGCCTTCTCATAACCTTACGCAGTTGAACACATGTTCACCAAACATGTCAATGCCCCATCTCCCACCAGTGCTATTTAAAGGGATCATCAATCACTTCCAGGTTAGATCCCAGTTGATTTGTTCTGGCTGTTGTTATGTGACTCCACTTTCAAGGAGCTATGTACCTGTACCCCTAGACCTCTTTGTTCTATAACTCTCCCCAACACCCTACCATTAACTGAGCAAGTCCTGCTCTGGTTCGATTTACCAAAATGCATCACCTCGCATTTATCTAAATTAAACTCCATTTGCCAAACATCGGCCCACTGGCCCAATTGATCAAGATCCCATTGCAATCCCAGATAACCTTCTTCACTGACAACTATGCCACCAATCTTGATGTCATTTGCAAACTTATTAACCATGCCTCCTAAATTTTTATCCAAATCATTAACATAAATGGCAAATAACAGTGGACCTAGCACCAATCTCTGAGGCACACCACTGGTCGCAGGCCTCCAATTTGCCAAACAACCCTCAACAACCACCCTCTGTCTTCTGTCATCAAGACAATTTTGTATCCATCCCAACCTGGATCCTGCGAGATTTAACATTATGCAACAACCTATCATGCGGTACCTTGTCAAAGGCCTTGCTAAAGTCCATGTAGACCACATTGTCTGCACTGCCCTCATCTACCTTCTTGTTTACCCATTCAAAAAATTCAGTCAAATTCATGAGACATGATTTTTCACTCACAAAGTCGTGCTGACTGTCCCTAATCAGTCTTTGCCTCTTTAAATGACTGTAGATCCTGTCTCTCAGAATACCTTCCAACAACTTACCCACTGCGGACGTTAGGTTCACCGGCCTGTAGTTATCAGGCTTTTCCCTGCAGCCCTTCTTAACCAAAGGTACAACATTTGCCATACTCCAAGCTTCAGGCACCTCACCTATTCATGTTGATGATTCAAATATCTCTGCTCGGGGACCCGCAATTTCCTCCCTAGCCTTCACAATGTCCTGGGATACATTTCATCAGGTCCTGGTGATTTATCTAACTTGATGCGCTTTAAGACTTCCAGCACCTTCTTCTCTGTTATATGTACACTCCTCAAGACATCACTATTTATTTCCCCAAGTTCCCTAACATCCATGCCTTTCTCAAAAGTAAATACTGATGGGAAATCTTCATTTAGGGTCTCATCCATCTCTTGTAGCTCCGCACATAGATAACCTTGTTAGGTGCATTGGTCATGTTAAATTCTCCTTCAGTGTACCCAAGCAGGCATCGGAGTGTGGCGACTAGGGGATTTTCACAGTAACTTCAATGCAGTGTTAATGTAAGTCTACTTGCAACTAATAAGTAAAATGATAAACTTTGTTGATCCTTAAGAGGCCCTACTCTCTCCCTAGTTACTCTTTTGCCCTTTATGTATTTGTCGAAGCTCTTTGGATTCTCCTTTGCCTTATCTGCCAAAGCAATCTCGTGTCCCCTTTTTGCCCTCCTGGTTTGTCTCTTAACTCTACTCCGACACCGTCTATACTCTTTAAAGGATCCACTTGATCCCAGCTGCCTATGCATGTCAGATGCCTCCTTCTTCTTCCTGACCAGGGCCTCAATATCTCGAGTCATCCAGGGTTCCCTACTTGTACCAGCCTTGCCCTTCACCCTAAAAGGAATGTGCTTACCCTGAACCCTGTTTAACACACTTTTGAACGCCTCCCACTTGTCAGCCATCCCTTTGCTTGCCAACAGACTCCCCCAATCAACTTTTGAAAGTTCCTGTCTCATATCATCAAAATGGGCCTTGCCCCAATTTAGACTTAAGTCCCCTTAGGTCTCCAAGCATGTAAAATAATAAATGTCTGACTTCCACTTGTGAGATGTAAAGAGGAAACAGTTGTATCTCGAGTAACCTGTTCCCAGGTTGATAGTCACCCTCAAGAAATATTGTCCTCTTGTTCAATTCCCTTTGACTGTAGTTTTTGTAGAATTAATGTTTCAGATTGGTCAGCCTGTTCAGACAAGATTGTGCATTGACCCGATAGGTTTGTGCGATGGTTTTGTAGCATTTGGCAGTTGGGAATTGGCATCCTTCACAATGAATATGGAACAGTGAGATGCCAGAGCTGTAAAGCAGCTAATTATTGAGGAGAATCCCCTTGATCCTTTCCCTGCTGTCCAACACTCCCTCCCACGATCTGACCCAGTTCTGACGCCCACCACATCAACTCCCGTCAAAATAGACAACGTCAAGTTACATCACCAAGATTATGAAGACCAAACAGAACATATCAGTTTTGGCAGTTTCGATTCCTGATTACAACAATGACTGCTACATGGGCGGCACAGTGGTTAGCATTGCTGCCTCACAGCGCCAGGGACTCAGGTTCGATTCCCGGCTTGGGTCACAGTCTGTGTAGAGTTTGCAAGTTCTCCCCGTGTCTGCATGGATTTCCTCCGGGTGCTCCGGTTTTCTCCGAAAGATGTGTTGGTTAGGTGCATTGACCATGCTAAATTCTCCCTCAGTGTACCCGAACAGGCACCGGAGTGTGGCGACTAGGGGATTTTCACAGTAACTTCATTGCAGTGTTAATGCTCACCTACTTGCGACACTAATAAATAAACTAAATTGACCCTAGTTTCAGGGGGATTAACAGGGTAAATGTGTGGGGTTACAGGGATAGGGTAGGATTGTTGTCGGTGCAGGCTCGATGGCCAGAATGGCCTCCTTCTGTACTGTAGAAATTCTATGATTCTATTCTATGATATCTACAAATTACCATCCAAGATTCTGGCCTTCTGCGAATCCTGCATTTTCTTCAACTGAGCTGTGGCAGCCATGCCTTCAGCTGTCCGGGGCCTCCTCCTCCTTCTTCAGGTACCCTGCCCTAAGAGGGTGTTGACAACTATGGATTTCCATTGCATTGGTCCATAATTATGGCAAGGGATGGGTCACATGACACCACGCTGGCAGACCCTAGTGAAAGATCGGCACTCCATCGGCTGTCCCCATGAGCAAAACATTAACCAGGAACTCACCCTCCACCCTGCTGCCACACAATGGCTCTTTGGAAGTTACATGATTATATAAAAAGCCCATCATAATAATAATATGGTCAGGTTTGAGCAAGTACATTAATTTCTAATGAAATAAAATCTAAAATCTAAGCCAGTTTGCACACCGTACTCTTCCTCTCCTCTTCCCTTTTGACAGAGCTTTCCTCCAAGGTGCCATAGATGACCATATTATCTTTCCAGCAGCATTTATCCCTATCCTCACAGATAGCATGTACATTGTACCTGTTGGATAGGAACACTTACTGTGGGGCGTCCTTCTTTGTCTCTCCCCTGCTCCCCTGCCATCATTATCCATGATGTGGAGATGCCGGCGTTGGACTGGGGTGGGCACAGCAAGATGTCTCACAACATCAGGTTAAAGTCCAACAGGTTTATTTGGTAGTACAAGCCACAAGCTTTCGGAGCGCTGCCCTTTCATCAGGTGAGTGGGAGTTCTGTTCACAAACAGGGCATATAAAGACACAAACTCAACTTACAAAATAATGGTTGGAATGCGAGTCTTTTCAGGTAATCAAGTCTTAAAGGTACAGACAATGTTAGTGGAGAGAGGGTTAAGCACAAGTTAAAGAGATGTGTATTGTCTCCAGCCAGGACAACTCAACACACCCGTCAACTCAACAGACTGATCAAGATCTTTGATCCGGACCATCAGAGCATCCTCCGTGCTCTCATCCCACGTACTCCCCGCGTTGGAGATCTCTGCTGCCTCCAGAAGATACACAAGGCTAACACACCTGGCAGTCCCATCGTATCGGGCAATGGAACCCTGTGCGAGAACCTCTCCGGCTACATTGAGGGCATCCTGAAACCCATTTACAAAGAACCCCAGCTTTTGTCGCGACACTACGGACTTCCTACAGAAACTCAGCACACGTGGAGCAGTTGAACCAGGAGCACTCCTCATCACAATGGATGTCTCGGCACTCTACACCAGCATCCCCCACGACAATGGCATTGCTGCAACGGCCTCATACACAACACCGAAAGCTGCCAATCTCCAGATGCAATTTCACAACTCATCTGCTTCATCCTGGACCACAATGTCTTCACCTTCAACTACCAGTTCTTCATCCAGACACACAGAACAGCCATGGGAACCAAATTTGCACCTCAATATGCCAACATCTTCATGCACAGCTTCGAACAAGACCTCTTCATCGCACAGGACCTTCAACTGATGCTATACACTAGATACATCGATTACATTTTCTTCCTTTGGACTCATGGTGAACAATCACTGAAACAACTATATGATGACATCAACAGGTTCCATCCCACCATCAGACTCACCATGGACTACTCTCCAGAATCGGTTGCATTCTTGGACACAGGCAATTCCATCAAGGACGGTCACCTCAGCACTTCACTGTACCACAAGCCCATGGATAACCTCACGATACTCCACTTCTCCAGCTTCCACCCTAAACACGTTAAAGAAACCATCCCCTATGGATAAGCCCTCCGTATACACAGGATCTGTTTAGATGAGAAGAATTGCAGCAGACACCTCCAAACGCTGAAAGATGCCCTCATAAGAACAGGATATGGCGCTCGATTCATCGATCGACAGTTCCGACGCGCCACAGCGAAAAACCACACCGACCTCCTCAGAAGGCAAACATGGGACACGGTGGACAGAGTACCCTTCGTCGTCCAGTACTTCCCCGGAGTGGAGAAGCTATGACATCTTCTCCGGAGCCTTCAACATCTCATCGATGAAGATGAACATCTCGCCAAGGCCATCCCCACATCCCCACTTCTTGCCTTCAAATAACCGCACAACCTCAAACAGACCATTGTCCACAGCAAACTACCCAGCCTCCAGGAGAACAGTGACGACGACACCACACAATCCTGCCACAGCAATCTCTGCAAGACATGCCGGATCAACGACACGGATGCCATCATCTCACGTGAGAGCACCATCTACCAGGTACACGGTACATACACTTGCAACTCGGCCAATGTTGTCTACCTGATACGCTGCAGGAAAGGATGTCCCGAGGCATGGTACATTGGGGAGACCATGCAGACAACAGATGAATGAATACCACTCGACAATCACCAGGCAAGACTGTTCTCTTCCTGTTGGGGTCATGGGCATTCAGCCTCTGATCTTCAGGAAAGCGTTCTCCAAGGTGGCCTTCGTGACACACGACAACGCAGAATTGCTGAGCAGAGACTGATAGCCAAGTTCCGCACACATGAGGACGGCCTCAACTGGGATCTTGGGTTCATGTCCCACTGTCTGTAACCCCCATGACTTGCCTGGCCTTGCAAAATCCCACTAGCTGTCCTGGCTGGAGACAATACACACCGCTTTAACCTGTGCTTAACCCTCTCTCCACTCACATTGTCTGCACCTTTAAGACTTGATTACCTGTAAAGACTCGCATTCCAACCATTATTTTGTAACTTGAGTTTGTGTCTTTATATGCCCTGTTTGTGAACAGAACTCCCATTCACCTGATGAAGGGGCAGCGCTCTGGAAGCTTGTGGCTTGTGCTACCAAATAAACCTGTTGGACTTTAACCTGGTGTTGTGAGACTTCTTACTATTATCCATCACATTGACCCCTTTCTGACCCTGCACTGGACATGACTATGGACTCTGGAGCAAACTGCCAGCATATTCCATCCCCTTCCTTATGAGTCAGAACATCTTTGTGGCACAAGGATGGCATGGTGGCACAGTGGTCGGCATGGTGGCACAGTGGTCAGCACTGCTGCCTCACAGCGCTAGGGACCCAGGTTCGATTCCAGCCTTGGGTGACTGTCTGTGTGGCGTGTGCACATTCCCCCGTGTCTGCGTGGGTTTCCTTCGGTTGCTCCAGTTTTTTCCCCACAGTCCAAAGATGAGCAGGTTAGGTGGGTTGGTGATGCTGAATTGCCCTTTAGTGTCCAATGATGCCTAGGTTAAATGGATTAGCTGTGGGAAATGCTCGGGGTTACGGGGACAGAGCAGGGGAGAGGGCCTGGGTAAGATATTCTATCCGAGAGTCAGTACAGACTTGATGGATTGAATGGACTCTTCAGCACTGTAGCAATTCTATGATCTCAAACTCACGCTCAGCTCAATGAGCTGCCAGTACAAAGTGCCTATTTTATTCCCGTCCTGCAATGTGAGCAAATGATCTCTGAAATTAACATCCATTCATTCTGTTCATGAAAGCAAACTGACTGCTATTCCTACCCCAGTGTGTGTTAAATAATACACATTGTTCAGTGTTTCTCTCTGCCTTTATAATTCATGGTGACAAAAAGGTTTGTCATCTACAAGGTTCATATGCTGCTTTTTTCCACACTAGTCTCTAAAAAGAAAGATCTGCATTCCATGTTAAGATATCGCTCTGATATTGACCTCCTATAACCTCCTGTGATGGTTAAGCAACATTATTTTTAACTGGATTGGCTTTATGCTTTTACATACCCAAAACTACAAGAGATATGAACAGGAGTGGACAATATGGTACGTCAAGACTTCTCTGGCATTCAAGATGATGATGGCTGATCTTTGATTTTAACTCCACTTTCCTGCCCTCTCCCCTTAATTCACTGAGAAACCCTCTATCCCAACCTTTAAATGTATTTTAACAATGGAACATCCACAACTCTCCGGGATAGAGAATTCCAAAGATTCACAACCCTTTGAGTGAAAAAAATCATCCTCATCTCAATCCTAAACAATAGACCCCCTATCCTCAGACTGTGCCCCTGTGTTCTGGATTCCCTTTCAAACTTAACATGGAATTCAATTATATTATTATCACTATCGTAATGCACATTATATCATTAATATATAATCTCATATTTTACTATGAGATTACTATTCTACTTTGCTTATTACACAAAACTAGTTCCAAAATAGCTTTCTAATGGTTCTACTATGTATTGCTTCAAGAAATTGTCATGAAAACATTCTGCAAACACGTCTTCTAGACCACCCTTGCCAGTTTGATTGGTCCAGTCTATATGAAGATTAAAGACCCCACAATTGTTACATTATCTTTGCTACAAGCTGCAATAATTTCTTGTTTAATCTTCTGTCCAATGGTTTACCTACTGTGAGGGAGCCAGTGAACTATTCCCATCAGTCTTTGCTGACTCCTGCTATTCCCAAACTCCAACCAGGTTGATTCTACTTCATGATCTTGTGAGTCTAAGGATGGGATTCTCCGATCTTGTCCCTGCCAGTGAGAACGGAGAATTTGGTGATCCAGCCAAAACTCCATTCACTGCAGTGGCAACTGGAGAATCCCAGCCCTGGACGAGGTTGGAGGTTTTCAGCACCGATCATTTCCTCACTAATGCCCTTAGGTCATCCTTTACTATCAGGGTTATCCCTCCTCTTTTTCCAGTCTGTCCACTTTTCTGAAATATTGTGTGGGGAGAACGTGCAGATTCCACACAGACAGTGACCTAAGCCAGAGATCGAAACCGGGTCCCTGGCGTTGTGAGGCAGCGGTGCTAAACATTGTGCCATCTTGCCGTCCGGATTCTTTGGATTCTTTGGATATCTAAATCTCCCTGCACCTGAATTCTTGTCCCTACCCCACCGACACCACTTCCATACTTGGTATGGCTCCTTCTCTGCCCAAGAATGCGAGAAACTACAAAAGTTCGTGAATGTAGCCCAATCCACCACACAAACCAGCCTCCCACCATTGACTCTGTCTACACTTCCCGCTGCCTCGGCAAAGCAGCCAGCATAATTAAGGACCCCACTCACCCCGGACATTCTCTCTCCCACCTTCTTCCATCGGGTAAAAGATACAAAAGTCTGAGATCATACATCAACCAACTCCAGAACAGCTTCTCCCCTGCTGCTGTCAGGCTCTTGAATGGACCTACCTTGCATTAAGTTGATCTTTCTCTACACCCTAGCTCTGCTTGTAACGTTACATTCTGCACTCTCTCCTTTCCTTCTCTATGTACGGTATGCTTTGTCTGTATAGCGCACAAGAAAGAATACTTTTCCCTGTATGTTAATACATGTGACAATAATAAATCAAATCAAATCCCCTCCATGGATAGTTTAAAGCCCTATCTACATCCTGAGTAATACAATTCCTCAAGTCAATGCTCACAGCCTGGGTCTTAATTATCCTTTCATTTTCAGTCCATTGGCTAGATTTATTTATACTATAAACAAGGTCCAGTGCAATCCTACTGCTCAATCTAAACAGTTTGCTGGCACACATTTATTCTTTAGTGAGGTTTTCTCATTCTTACATTATAGAAAGAAGTAGCCCTGAAAGAAGAGCCTCTGAACCTAGTTGGGCAATTAGAGTCATAGGCTTAGAGGTCGACAGCACAGAAAAAGGCCCTTCGGCCCATTGCAGCTGCGCCAGTCAAGGATCAAACCACCCCACTATTCTAATCTCACTTTCCAGCACTTGCCCCATAGCCTTATATGTTTTGGCATCGGAAGTGCACATCTAAATACTCCTTCAATGTTATGAAGGTCTCTGCCTCCACCATCCTTTCAGGCAGTGAGTTCCAGACTCCCACCACCCTCTGGATGAAAAGGTTTTTCCTCACATCTCCTCTAAGCTTCCTGCCCCTTACCTTAAATCTATGCCCCCTGATCATTGATCCCCCTACCAAGAGGAAAAGTTTCTTCCTGTCTACTCCATCTCCGCCCCTCATCATTTTATTCATCTCAGTCATGTTCTCGCCTTCAGTCTCCTCTGCTCCAAGCAAAACAACTCCAGTCTATCCAATCTCTCTTCATAACTAAAACTCTCCAGCCCAGGCAACATTCTGGTAAATCTCCCCTGCACCCTTTCCAGTGCTTTCACATCCCTCCTATAATGTGGATTCCAAAACTGCATACAGTTGTCATGGAATCCTACAGTGCAGAAGCAGGCCATTCAGCCCGCACCGACAACAGTCCCACCCAGGCCCCATCCCTGTAACCCACCCCCATATTTACCCTGCTGGGCCCCCTGAGACTAAGGAGCAATTTAGCATGGCCAATCAACATAACCTGCACACCTTTGGAGTGTGGGAGGAAACCGGAGCACCCGGAGGAAAGCCACACAAAGAGAGAACGTGCAAACTCCACACAGATATTCATCCGAGGCCGGAATTGAACCCTGGTCCCTGGCGCTGTGAGGCAGCAATGCTAACCACTGTGCCACCGGGCCGCTCGTGTTAATTAGGAGCTGATAAGTATATTCTCCTGCAGTCATTCCTGTCTCTTCTATTTGAACAACTTGCATTTATATAATGTCTTTAATTGGAGTACATCCCAGGGCAAATTATGGTGGGACAATTAATTCTTTAACATACATACGCAGATTTGGAAGTAGCAACGCAACTGAAAAGAATAAAGGAACAAGAAATAGTGCAAGAAATAGGAAAGGTAGCTTGTGTTACAATGAGTCCCCGGGAGAGATTCCCCCCCAATTTTTTATCATTCTGGACGAGATACCCCCAGATTATTATGTTCCTGGTTGAGGAGGGAAGAACTGCCTCCCCTTCTTTAATCAATCCCCTCGGTTGGTCGCAACAAGGATAATTTAAGAAGGATCCCTTTCCTCTGGGAACACCTTTTCCCAGTCCAAACATATTTATGCTTTAAAAGCACCCAATTTAAACAGGCTTTCTTGAGTGAAGAAAAGAGTGAGTTTACTGGTTGCAAAAAAGCGAAAAGGAAATAATAGATTACAATACACACACACAAGGGTGGAACTGAGAAGTGTGTCCCAAATAACTGTTAAAAAATATATAAGTCAATCTTTGGCTTGTCTGTGAGGGGGTAGATGGTGAAATGTTGTGGCCGTTAACTTGGGTGATTTCGGTACAAAGAACAAAGAAAATTCCAGCACAGGAACAGGCCCTTCGGCCCTCCAAGCCTGCACCGACCATGATGCCCGACTGAACTAAAACCCCCTACCCTTCCGGGGACCATATCCCTCCATTCCCATCCTATTCATGTATTTGTCCAGAGGCCCCTTAAAACTCACTATCGTATCTGCTTCCACTACCTCCCCCGGCAGCGAGTTCCAGGCACCCACCACCCTTTGTGTAAAAAAAACTTGCCTCGTACATCTCCTTTAAACCTTGCCCCCCACACCTTAAAACCTATGCCCCCTAGTAATTGACTTTTCCACCCTGGGAAAAAGCTTCTGACTATCCACTCTGTCCATGCCCCTCATAACTTTGTAGACTTCTATTGGGTCGCCCCCTCAACCTCCGTCGTTCCAGTGAGAACAAACCAAGTTTCTCCAACCTCTCCTCATAGCTAATGCCCTCCACATCAGGCAACATCCTGGTAAACCTTTTCTGTACCCTCTTCAAAGCCTCCACATCCTTCTGGTAGTGTGGCGACCAGAATTGAACACTATATTCCAAGTAGGACTGACTTTGGTAGTTGAGTAGTTAGTTTGGAGATTCTTGGTTCTGCAGGTTCGCTGAAAGTCCTGTTTTTGTTATGAACTATATCTTTGCTGACTTATTAATTTCTTCTAACAATCAGCGAGAGACTTTTTACCTGAAAGCACAAGAACGCTGAGCGGATGTTCTTCAGCTGTGACCTTCACAGTACACAATACTGAACACCAGACTAACGCACAGAAACGAGGGCCAGCATTCTTTTTCTTGTGAATTCCTGGGAGAGGAAAAACACAAACAAGTCTTTCGCCCAGAATTACTTTCTTCCATCTCATATCATGTCCACAATTTTTGATGTAACTCACAGGAGATGTTCTCCGCTGAGGTGATAATCAGCCTCCATCATCTCTCCAGGAGTGGGCAGCACAGTGGCACAGTGGTTAGCTCTGCTGCCTCACAGCACCTGGGACCCGAGTTCGATTCTGGCCTCGGGTGACTGTCTGTGTGGCACATGCATGTTCTCCCCATGTCTGTGTGGGTTTCCTCCAGGTGCTCCGGTTTCCTCTCATAACCCAAAAAATGGACGGTTAGGTGGATTGGCCATGCTAAATTGCCCCTTAGTGTCAGGAGGATTCGCAGGGCAAATATGTGGGGTTACGGGGATAGGGCCTGGGTGGGATTTTTGTCAATGCAGGCTCGATGGGCTGAATGGCCTCTTTCTGCACTGTAGGGATTCAGTAAGTTCAGTTCCATTCAATTTTTGCATTGGATCTTTTCCATTGAAGTGTTTCTGTCTGAAAAAGGTGCAACATTCTGCTCTCTGTGGACTCCTTGGTCAAGTGTGAGCCACATACAAATTCCAGCAAGTGGTTACTTTACAATCTCAGCCAGTTTTCGATTGTGTGTCTTTTCTTTAAAAAAAAATACAGATGCCTTACTTAAAAGTTCAATGTGCCCGCAAGTAACTGGGAGCTACGATCGGTTATCATGTTACTGGAAACTTTCTTGAAATGACAGTCTTTGAGGAGGTCCTTACGGCATAGAGAGGGGTGTTAGGAAGGGAGTTCCAGAGAGAAGGCAGAGGGGTCCCCAGTACTATGGTACCAATTCACAGAAGGAAATATACCTGCAACAAGCAAAAGGGGATTTTCACAGTAACTTCATTGCAATGTGAATGGAAGCCTACTTTTGACAAATAAATAAACTTTAACTTTAAGTTTAGGGCTGGAGGAACAAAGGATGTGGGATCAGGTGGCTTGCAGAAGTAGGCTGAGGCATGGCTATGGAACAGAAGGACAAGGATTTTAAATTTAATTTATTTGTGCAACAAAGAGCAAATGGAGGGTTGTCTGAGTTCAGACGACAGATGAACTGGACTTAGTACAGGCCAAGATAAAGACATTTATCATTACAGAGAGTAAAGAATGGGAGACCCAAGAGAAAGATAAAATCACGGAAGGTCACAAGATTGCTACCATCAAGTCTTATTATCTGACTAAAAGTATGCACATTGTTCTCAGGAATAAAAATAGAAAATGCTAGTTAGCACTGCTACCTCACAGCTCCAGGGACCTGGGTTCGATTCCCGGCTTGGGTGGCTGTCTCTGTGTGGAGTTTGCACATTCTTCCCGTGTCTGTGTGGGTTTCCTCCGGGTGCTCCGGTTTCCTCCCACACTCCAAAGATGCGGGGGATAGGTGGATTGGCCATGTTAAATTGCCCCCAGTATCGCAGGATGTGCAGGTTAGAGGGATTAGCGGGGTAAATATGTGGGGTGACAGGGATAGGGCCTTGATAGGATTGTTGTCGGTGCAGACTCAATGGGCCGAATGGCCTCCTTCTGCACTGTAGGGATTCTATGATTCTATCTCAGCAGGTCTAACAGCATCTGTGGAGAGAGAGACAGAGCTAATGTCTGGGTATCCAGATTCGAAACGTTGGCTCTATTCTCTCTCCACGGATGCTGTCAGACTTGCTGAGATTTTCCAGCATTTTGTGTTTTGGTTTCAGATTCCAGTTTCCGCAGTAAGTTGCTTTTGTTCTCAGGAATGTTTGTTTTAAAGTTGAGACGAGGAAGGCAACAGCAGTAAAGTCAAGACAAGGTGGTTGGGGCAGCAACGTGTTTAGCACCGCTGCCTCACAGCGCCATGGACCAGGGTTCGACTCCCGGCTTGGATCACTGTCAACAAAGAACAAAGAACAATACAGCACAGGAACAGGCCCTTCGGCCCTCCAAGCCCGCGCCGCTCCCCGGTCCAGGATTGAATCCTGAATCCAGGATCCCCGCCCAATTTTCCAGCCTATCTACATCCTAATATCCTATCCACCGAGCTGTCCCTCACAGCTACGATGCTTTGTTCATCACAACCTATTAACTCACCCCCACCCCCCCATTCCAGACCATGTGATCTCCAGGGAGAGGCGAAAACCCAGAGTGAAAAACCCCAGGGCCAATGTGGGGAAAATAAAATCTGGGAAATTCCTCTCCGACCCCCTGAGGCGATCGAAACGAGTCCAGGAGATCACACTGGCCATGATCAGAAAATGCTTCCCAACCCTATTCATTTCCACTTCTGCTTTATGAACACCATCTGAATTCCCTGCCCCCGAGACAGGTTCCCAACTATCCGCAGTCTCGCTCTGTACTGGCACCAGCAAGATGATCATAGAATGAAGCCTTGAAACGAGAAACAAAGAACAATTAGCCCGCGCCGCTCCCTGGTCCAAACTAGACCACTCTTTTGTATCCCTCCATTCCCATTCCGTTCATATAGCTGTCTAGATAAGTCTTAAACGTTCCCAGTGTGTCCGCCTCCACCACCTTGCCCGGCAACTGTCTGTGCGGAGTCTGCACGTTCTCCCCCCTGTCTGCATGGGTTACCTCTGGTTTCCTCCCACAGTCTGAAAGATGTGCTGGTTAGTTGCAATGGCCATGCTAAATTCTCCCTCAGTGTACCCGAACTGGCGCCCGAGTGTGGCGACTGGGGGATTTTCACAGTAGCTTCATTGCAGTGTTAATGTAAGCCTACTTGTGACACTGATAAATAAACCCAAACTTAGTGTTTGGTCAGGATTTAGCAAGAAAGCTTCACAGAGAAGCATGGAATGAAACAACCCTTCTTACAAGTTACCTTGTCATTCATGAATGATTGAATCAGATTCTCTAGTTTGACATTGGAGTGTATATTATTTAAACGCAGAACAGGTTTAAGGCATATGTGTCTTTGTAATATCTGTAGTCCTTTAAAAATGCATTATCATTGGGGAATGTGCTTTGAGGAGCATTTTAACAGGATTCTTTCAAATATGTTATGTCATCGGAACATGATGAAGGAAATATCAAGTGTCAGGCATGGCTCAGTAAGTAGCACTACTCACCTCTGAGTTAGAAGGTTCTCAATTCAAGTCACACTTCAGGGATTTGAGAACACAAATCGAGGCTTGCCCTACAGTGAGATACTGGGGGAGTGCCGCATTGTTAAAAGTGCTCTTTGTTGAATGAGGCGTTGGGCAGAGATTAATGGAAAGCAGACAGGTGGAAGTGGAAATGGGTGTATCGTCCACTCCCACCCACTCCCGTAGCCCTGTGGCAATACCAATGCCCACCAGCATCCCTACTTTCTCAGGGAATTAAGGAAATCTGACATGTCCACTACGACTTTCAGCAATTTTTACAGATGCGTCATAGAAAGCAATCTTTCTGGTTGTATCACAGCTTGGTGTGGCTCCTGCTCTGACCAAGACCGCAAGGAACTACAAAAGGTCGTGAATGAAGCCCAGTCCGCCTCGCAAACCAGCCTCCCATCCATTAACACCGTCTACACTTCCTGCTGCCTCGGAAAAGCAATCAGCATGACCAAGGACCCCACACACTCTGGACATTCTCTCTTCCATCTTTCTCCATCGGGAAAAAGATACAAAAGTCTGAGGTCACGTACCAACTGACTCAAGAACAGCTTCCTCCCTGCTGCTGTCAGACTTTTGAATGGACCTGCCTTGCATTAAGTTGATTTTTCTCCACACCCTAGCTATAACCGTAACACTACATTCTGCACTCTCTCCTTTCCTTCTCCTCTATGTACTCTATGTATGGTATTCTTTGTCTGTACAGTGCGCAAGAAACAATACTTTTCAATGTATACCAATACATGTGACAATAATAAATCAATCAATCAATCAATATAAGGTTTTGTCGGGGCATTCATTGCCTAGTGGTGAGGCATCTGGGGTGGAGGTCTGGGTTCTGAGAGCTGGTGGCCAATCAAAGGCCTCTTGAGGCCTCCCGCACCACTTTTAAAATTGTAGTGGGAATAGGGGACGGAAGGGAATGGCATCTTGCAGATCCTCCCATCTACAAACCTACCACCGCAGGAGAGTGTAAAGCTTTGCTCATGAGATCGGAGGACTTGTCTGCTCACTCAAGTAGATGTAAATGATCCAATGACACCATTTCAATGGGGAACAGGAAAATTATCCATCAAAAGAAACATCACAAAAAAAGCAGTCAATCTGGCCATGATCACACTGCTGTTTGTGGGACATTGTGTGGAAAGCTGGCTGTCGTATTTCACAGTAAGAGCTTTAACAACACCAGGTTAAAGTCCAACAGGTTTATTTGGTAGCAAATGCCATTAGCTTAGTGGTTAAAAAAAAAGGGGCAGCATGGGCACGTTAGGCTGAAGGGCTTGTTTCCATGCTGTATACCTCTATGACTTGATGACTCTATGTATTTGCTACCAAATAAACCTGTTGGACTTTAACCTGGTGTTGTTAAAACTCTTACTGTGTTTACCCCAGTCCAACGCCGACATCTCAACATCATGTCGTATTTCAGACATGAAGGGCAGGATTTTATGACCTCGCTCGGGCGAAATCGTAAAATCCCACTCGAGGTCAATGGAGATTTCCATTCTGTGAGCCTCGCCCGCCCCAGAATCGGGGCAGGTGAAGTGGTAAATTTCCAGCCGTCCTAGGGGCAGCACGGTGGCACAGTGGTTAGCACTGCTGCCTCACAGCGCCAGAGACCCGGGTTCGATTCCCGGCATTGGGTCACTGTCCGTGCGGAGTTTGCACATTCTTCCCATGTCTGTGTGAGTTTCCTCCGGGTGCTCCTGTTTCCTCCCACAGTCCAAAGATTAGGTGGATTGGCCGTGCTAAATTGACCCTTCATGTCAGGGGGACTAGCTCGGGTAAATGCATCGGATTATGGATTAATGGGGATAGGGCCTGGATGGGATTGTGGTCGGTGCAGACTTGATGGGCCGAATGGTCTCCTTCTGCACTGTAGGGATTCTATGATTCTAACTGTGATTACCCGTCAAAAAGTACTTGACGCAATTATTGGTGCCTCATGTGATGTGTTTTGGCCAGGTTATTCCGCACACGCTACACCAACAGAATTGCTCTGGAATCATCCCTGTTGATGCAGCCACTTACCTCTTTGTTGTGCTGTATACACTGACCACCCACTCACTTTCCCTGGTTGTCAATGTTGGCACTGATTTTGATGTGCTTCTCTGCATCTCTACAGAGTTTTGTAGTCATTTTGCAAATCATTTTACTTGGATTCGTTCCTAAATTAATCATGATCCTATTGATTCATGTGGTCAGTTCTCCGCTTGTTTTGGCAGGGGACCGAGAAAATGACCTTGTCCCTGAAGCAGTCCAGGGTAATTTTTTTTGTTCAGATTTCTGCCGAGTAATCCCTATTGAAAAATGCTTAATTTCAATTCTTTGCTGATATGAAAAAGAAGCAAATACTCGTTGGAATTAATGAACCTCTTTCAAAATAGTGAATTCCTAACGATAACCGTACTTTATAATAAAAACTGGGACTTCATGTGGGAACCAAACTATATCTGAATGGTAGAAATCAGTTGGGGTTGGGCCTATTTTTCAGGCCTATTTTGGCCCCAGTGTGCACCAATTTAGCAGTGGGATATTGTCAATCTGCGAAGGGTTTGCTACTAAATTAGTTTTCTTATCCTAATTTTGGCCTTCCTAAAACAGATGCCAGAGGCAGCCTGTTTACAGCACAGACAGAGGCCATTCGGCCCATCAGGTCCACACTGGACAGCAAAGGTTTGACTACATAGAGTCATCAAGTCATAGAGGTATACAGCATGGAAACAGGCCCTTCAGCCTAACTTGCCCATGCTGCCCCTTTTTTAAAATCACTAAGCTAGTCCCAATGGCCCGCATTTCGCCCATTTCCCTCTATACCCATTTTACCCATGTAATTGTCTAAATGCTTTTTAAAAGACAAAGTTGTACCCATCTCTACTACTACATCTGGCAGCTCATTCCAGACACTCACCACTCTCTGTGTGAAAAAATTGTCCCTCTGGACCCTTTTGTATCTCTCCCCTCTCACCTTAAACCTATGCCCTCTAGTTTTAGTTTCCCCTACCTTTGGGAAAAGATATTGACTATCTCGCTGATCTATGCTCCTTATTATTTTATAGACCTTTATAAGATCACCCCTAAGTCTCCTATGCACCAGGGAAAAAAAGTCCCAGTCTATCCAGCCTCTCCTTATAACTCAAATCATCAAGTTCTGGTAGCATCCTAGTAAATCTTTTCTGCACTCTTTCTAGTTTAATAATATCCTTCCTCCAATAGGGTGACCAGAACTGTACACAGTATTCCAAGTGTGGCCCTTATCAATGATTTATACAACTTCAACAAGGCGTCCCAACTCCTGTATTCAATGTTCTGACCAATGAAACCAAGCATGCCGAATGCCCTCTTCGCCACTCTGTGACTCCACTTTCAAGGAGGTTTGAATGTGTACCCCTAGATCTATTGGTTCTATAATTCTTCCCATTGCCCTACCACTAACTGAATAAGTCCTGCCCTGGTTCAATCTACCAAAATGCATCACCTTGCACTTTTCTAAATTAAACTCCATTTGCCATTCGTCAGGCCACTGGCCCAGTTGATCAAGATCCCGTTGCAATCCTGGATAACCTTCTTCACTGTCCACTCTGCCACCAATCTTGATGTCATCTGCAAACTTACACCAACACACTAATCCCATTTTCCAGTGTTTGGCCCATGGAGATCACGACAGCGCACGTGAATAATTATCTATTCCCCCCCTCCTCCACTTTCCCTTGCCCTACCCCAAAGTCCATTTCAAGCCCAATTCCTTGGGTTACTCAGGGGCCATTGCCAGTTTTGGCAACTCACCTCAATTGCGCAGTCAAGGCCCAAAGACCATTTTTAAAAAATCTATATTTCGGCTTCCGGTTTCAGATGTGTGCGGCTTACAGAGTACCAAGCGTGGCTGCCACTAATGAATCCAGTCTAATGTCTACCCAAATCCTCAAAAAGAGCATCATGTTAATGTATGATTTGAGTTTGAGGATCACAGATTGCCCCAAAGAGGAGGTTGCCCTCATTGGTAATTTTATAGTTCATTAAGAAGCAAATGTTTAAGTAAATGGACAGAAGAAACATATGACCCGTGATGGGTGAGGGCTGATTATTGGCTCCAGGGGATGAATGAGTGTAGAATGAGTGTTCAGTTTGGTGTTTGGTGGAGGCAGCCTGCTGGCTCTGTAGCTGAGGTGTTGGGAAACGCTTCTCCTGCTCTTCATGGAGCTTCCCTGGTTCTCCTCTGCCTTATGAAGGCTGTTGGTGCTTCCTGCTCCGTGCATCCATTTATTTATTTGGTATCCAGGGGCTGGTGGCCTACCCTGAGTCACGCATTTGTTTGTTCCGTCCTGACTGAAGGACAAATTACCAAGGAGCATCCTCCCTTCCCTTTGTCCATCACTTTGTCTCACGGTAATACTAACAATAGTATTTTCATTACATGTTTTGATGAATTGGGACACATCCTGTCACATTTTCCTCTTTCATTAGTATGTCACCTTCTTAGATTTCACAATAACTAGCGTTGGTGGTTTTGTTCTGCTTCTGTGCTCTTCAATCCTTTTCTTCATTTTCCAGAGGTCAGAGGTGTGACTGCAGTTCGAGTTCTTTACCTTGGCTGCCTTTCCACTGCAGTACTGTGGGAGCGCTGCGGAGTCGGGGCTACTTACTTTTGGACAAGACTTCAAACTGAGGCCATGGGATGGGATTTTCCGGCCTCACTCGCCCAGAAACTGGAAAATCCTGCCCAAGGAAAACGGACCTTTCCATGGTCCGCCCCTCGCCCGCTCCGATTCCCGTGGTGGGCAGGACGGCAAAATTAGCTCCCATGGCTCCTATTTCAAAAGTTGGTGGTCCCAGGACACTGCTCAATGATTGGCAGGAGGTTGCCTTGAGGTTGTTGACCATCGTTCCTCTCCCAGTGCCACCAACAAAAAAAAGCAATGGCTCTCATTACTAATTGTGGGATCTTGCTGTGCACGGAAGCAAGGCTCCTGTGTTTTTCCAATAACAGAAGTCACCAACTTCAAAAAGTAAATAATTGTATCTGAAATACGTCCTGGCCTTTGAGAGAGGGACAGGGTACAGTGTGGCGCACATGCAAACATTCCATTACTTACTACACCTTCTCAACGCTTCACTTCACTTCAGAATTTTGCTCACCTTTCCTTGCAAATTTCCAAAGTTTGTTCCTTTCTCTCCATTCTTTGTCCTCCAATGTTTCAAGCAAAAAAGTTAAAGATAAGTGGGATTCCTTGATGATAGACTTCCCCAAACCCTCTGGCACATGAGGCAGACAAAGTAGATTCTTAAGTTTATTTCCATCGGTCGTCTTTACTGGAACAGGTCACCAGCCTGTCACTGGGGGCTATAGTTTGAGGGGCATCACTCCGCATCTACCATGGCTGAATAGGAGACTGCCCTGCTCTCACCAGAGTATCAGAAGGAATTCCGAGTTGATAGCCAAACCGTTTGGCCGCATTACGAACTCACTTTCTGCAGTTATCAAGTCTTGGAGCAGGACTCAAACCCAGAGCTTCTATCCCAGAGGTGGGGACGCTACCCACTGCACCACAAGACCTCCCCACATAGATGATAAGAGGGTGAGAAATAGATCACATCCTTGACACATAAGAGGGAAAGAACTTGCATTTTAATAACTCCTCCCCGAGTTCAGGATATCTCGAAGCACTTAACAGCCCATTAAGTACTTTTGAAATGAAGTTGCCATTGTAATGTAGGAAATATAAATCTTTAATCAAAAGAGAAAATGCTGGAAAATCTCAGCAGGTCTGGCAGCATCTGTAAGGAGAGAAAAGAGCTGACGTTTCGAGTCCAGATGACCCTTTGTCAAAAGCTTTTGACAAAGTGTCATCTGGACTTGAAACGTCAGCTCTTTTCTCTCCTTACAGATGCTGCCAGACCTGCTGAGATTTTCCAGCATTTTCTCTTTTGGTATCAGATTCCAGCATCCGCAGTAATTTGCTTTTATTAATATAAATCTTTAATTCAAAGGCTCTTCTGTAACTCCAGAAGGCAGCCCTTTCATTGGGAGGGAATAAGGCAGACATAGGCTACTGATATCACTGTTGGATTGCCAATGGAGTTCCCAACTGGTGTGTAAAACACCACTGACAGTGAAATCAAGTAAGAAGTCTCACAACACCAGGTTAAAGTCCAACAGGTTTATTTGGTAGCAAATACCATAAGCTTTCGGAGCACTGTTCCTTCGTCAGATGGAGTGGAAATGTGCTCTCAAACAGTGCACAACAGTGAAATCAATGCCAGCTGGTGGATTAGTGTGGTCACCTACACAAATGTCAATGGAATTTATCCAATTCACCTTTCATTGATTGAAGTGGCTGTCATTATGATCCAGTTAGTGATTGTTAACATTAAAAAGGAAATCCCAATACCTTAAAGTATATTTATTAGTTACCAGTAAGGCTTACATTAACACTGCAATGAAGTTACTGTGAAATTCCTCCAGCCACCACGCTATGGTGCCTGTTTGGGTACACTGAGGGAGAATTTAGCACAGCCAATGCACCTAACTAGCACGTATTTCAGACTGTGGGAGGAAACTGATGCACCCGGAGGAAACCCACGCAGACACGGGGAGAACGTGCAAACTCCAGACAGTGATCCAAGCCAGGAATCAAACCCGGGTCCCTGGTGCTGTGAGGCAGCAGTGCTAACCACGGTGCCACCGTGCCGCCCTTGTTTTAACCTTGCTTTACCATGTACCTTGTTTAAACCCAATAGAACTACCCCACAAGATGTCAATTTTGTAAAAAAAAAACATCAAGATCAGCATCTTATCACTGTTCACGTTGGCGGGATGTTTGCAGCCTGCTGCAGTGAATGGACATTTGGCCACCAAATTTTCCAACCTCGTTGCAGTGGGAGTGTAGCACGAACAGTAGGTAAGGTTTTGCCCAGAGTTTATTGTATGTAGAATAAATTAAACAATGCAGATATGAATAAGTTGACACTGTAGCTTGTAACTATGTACGTCATGCACACAATCTTAAAAGTTATTTATTTGTGTCGGCACCATTCATAAGTGTTTTTTTCTTCATTCTTTCATGGGATGTGGGCATCGCTGACTGGGCCAGCATTTATTGCCCATCCCTAATTGACCATTTCAGTGGGCAGTTAAGAGTTAACCACATCACTGTGGGTCTGGAGTCACATGCAGGCCAAATCGGGTAAGGTTTGGCAGATTTCCTTCCCTCAAGGACATTAGTGAACCAGATGGGTTTTCCGACAATGGTGTCATGGGCACCCTTAGACTTTTAATTCCAGATTTTATTTTATATTGAATTCAAATTTCACCAGTCTGGGGACCCGGGTTTGAATCCCACCACGGTAGATGGTGAAATTTGAATTCAGTAGATTCTTAATTCCGAATATTTGTATTGGAATTCAAATTCCACCATCTGCTGTGGCGGGACTCGAACCCAGGTCCCCAGAACATTAATTGAGTTTTATAGACTAGCGATAATACCACTAGGCTATACTACTTGTTATGTAAAGGGTTAATGTCAAATATGTAAATAGATACGAGTGATGTAAAATGACATGGCAACATAGCCTGCTGAGAGATCGTTCTATGTAAAGCCTGGTGTTGAGCCTTGTTCTCTACATCATTGGAGAACATTCAACAAAAGTTAAAGTTGACCAACAGCTTTGCCTCCAGCAGTTTCGATCGATCTCAAACAAGGACAACCAAAGCTAAGATCCAGAACAATGATAATGGACTGCCAAGCTGATTCAGCCAGTTAATTCCTTTTGCAATAAAATACTGTGAGGCTCACTGTAGATTCCCTCGTTTCAAACTAGGCAATCAAGCTCTGTTCCTCACAAGTTTCAAACTGAGATTAAGTCTCACTCGCCTTCCGCACAGTGAATGATGATGTTAATGTTTTGTTCTGCTTGCCAGCGCAGGTCTGTCTAACTTTCACTTGCGTTTTGCTAATTTTTCTCAGTGAGCTGCAAACCACACAAGGTCTAAACTGCAACCAAAAAAACAACTCCCTACCAACATCCGGATAAATTGAGACCAGAGAGACTTCCTAAGCTTCACCCATCTCCATGACGATGCTCTGGTCTATGCTCAGACTGATTATTAAGCCAATTAGCCCTCGGTTACAATTTCTCCAGCTAAGAAAGCCCACCTGTCATTTTATATTCTGACTCTGTTGAACAAACATGGGTAACCCTCTGAACTGCCCGTTTCTTGAGGTGCTTACTAATGCCTAGCATTTTAATACCCCTTACAGCAATAATCATCCCGGAACTATAGATTGCTCCTAAAATATAAAAATAATCCATGAGCTAGATATTCACAACGCTATCATCTTGGAAATTTGGATAAAGCTCATCACCTACAGGCATCAATGACAAGAAAGAATTGCTCTTAATGGTGCTTTCAACTGATTGATTGCGCAACTTATTTTCAGACTGTTCTGGAGTGGCGGCAGACCTAAATGTTCGACAGTGACTGACATTTAATTTCTGCGGTCTGACATACTCCTATATCTCCTATTTTCTCCATGTGCAGTTAATCAATGCAAGGTTTATCTTAGTTATCCACTCTTGGGACACTAATGAAACGATCAGATCATGTTGTGTTTGAATAGGTTGACTCCAAAGCTAATTTGCTGTCTGCACTGTACTCTAATAATCATTTGTCCCAATTACAAGCCTTTCACCGCCAGCAGAGGCAGCCACTTGTGAGGAGCTCCAAGCTCTTATTTCTGAATTCGGACTGCTCCAAATTGGACCAGATCCACAAATATATTCACTAATCTGCTTCCTGAAAGCTCAATGCGAGCAAGGGTCCGTTGGTTAGGGTGCATTGGCCGTGCTAAATTCCCCCTCAGTGTATCCGAACAGGCGCCAGAGTGTGGCAACTGGGGGATTTTCACAGTAACTTCATTGCAGTGTTAATGTGAGCCTACTTGTGGCAATAATAAAATAAACTAAATAATGTAAGCATCACTAATCATTGTAGGTTCTGTGCTTTGCAAAAATAAGTATTGTTCCACAGCTCCTCACAGCAACAGTAACTGCATTTCAAAATTAATTGAAGCACTTTGAGGTATATCAGAAATCGATACAATAATTGAACTGAAGGAGGCTATTCAGCACATTGATCCGACACATCAGCTCTTTTGAAGGGCAATGCAGTTAGTTTCACCCCCAAGCCCTTTCCCCACATCACTCCGATTCTTCTCTCCTTCAGACGTACATCCTGTTCCCTTTTGAAGGCCCCTGCTGAAGTGATGTTGACCACCCAATCAGGAAGGATTGCCTCTCATTCCTTTGCCAATCACCTTAAATCTGTGCCCTCTGGTTATTGACCAATCAGCCGCTGGAAAGAGTTTCTTTTTTTCTTCCATTCACACTCACACACTCACATTTGCACACACAGTTACATCATCATTTTAAACATGTCCAACACACGCACACACGCATAAACACATGTGCACACACACATGCACACAGACATGCACACACACACGTGCACACACATGCACACATGTGCACACACACATGCACACGCACAGACACATGCACACATTCGCACACATTCGCACACACTCACTCTCATAAGAACATAAGAACATAAGAAATAGGAGCAGGAGTAGGCCATCTAGCCCCTCGAACCTGCCCCGCCATTCAATAAGATCATGGCTGATCTGAAGTGGATCACACATACACACACACAGACACATACACACACTTGCGCATGCACACACACGCCTGCACACACACACACGCACACACACACACATACACACACAAAACACATGCACACACACACACACACACGCTCTCTCACTCGCCGGAATTCTACCACCCTGCCTGCCATGGAATCGGAGTGGGCAAGGGGTGGACAACGGAAATCTCCATCGACCTCGGGCGGGAATTACCGGTCTAGCTCGAGCGAGGCTCTAAAATCCCACCCATAGTGATTGTTGAGATTTTGAAAGTTTCATTTCTTGCTGTTTTTTGGGGGGCAGAAATTGTAGCTCTTCGCCAGAGGAACACAGAGTATTCATTCAGCTTTCCAAACTCATCCCTTTCACAGAAATTCCCAACAGAATTATGAAACCAAAATTTAATTAAATCTAGATTTCTCTGACCTGTCGATCATTAATCACATTTGTCCAGTTCCCTCAGTTTATTCCGACTGTAATTCTTGTGGCCTGGTGACCTGTCGGGGTTCTGAATGGATTTGTAATCCAGTGCAAAACTTCATCAGAATCAGCATGTTCTCTGAATGGGTGATGAACATGAGGCTGTTCAGGAAAGTTGCATTTGCTCACAATACAAAATTTGTTCAAATAGGGAAGGAAGTGAGTGCAAGCTTTTTGATTTGATTTGATTTATTATTGACACACGTATTAGTACTAGTGAAAAGTATTGTTTCTTGCGCTCTGTACAAAGTATACCGTTCATAGAGAAGGAAAGGAGAGAGTGCAGAATGTAGTGCTACAGTCATAGCTAGGGTGTAGAGAAAGATCAGCTTAACATCAGATTGGTCCATTCAAAAGTCTGATAGCAGCAGAGAAGAAGCTGTTCTTGAGTCGGTTGGTACGTGCCCTCAGACTTTTGTATCTTTTTCCCAATGGAAGAAGATGGAAGAGAGAATGTCCGGGGTACGTGGGGGTCCTTGATTATGCTGGCTGCTTTACCGAGGCAGCGGGAAGTGTAGACAGAGTCAATGGATGGGAGGTTGGTTTGCGTGATGGACTGTTTACAAATGGGGGAGTTTAAAGTGCTAATCTTGTTCTTAGATTGTGCTCTTAAAATCTAATCTGCAATGAGCAGGAACTGGAAAGCTTTGAGAAAGAAGGCTTCCTCATGGTTTAGACCGGGTAAACTCACTATCAGCTGTGGGAGCTGAGTAGTTAATTCGTTAACTGGTTTAATCTGATTACTGTGCCCTCAGTTGAGTTTTCTATAAATTCTGTTCAGATAATACACAAAAGCAAATGGAGTGTGATGAGAAAATTGAGAGTTTGGTAAGTGGGGGGGTCCAGTGAAGTGGGAGAAGTAGGGTGGCACGGTGGCACAGTGGTTAGCACTGCTGCCTCACAGTGCCAGGGACCTGGGTTCGACTCTGGTCTTGGCTCACTGTCCGTGCGGAGTCTGTGAATGGGAAAGGTTCAAACACTTGAATCATACTCCAGGCTTGATGTCTCCTTCCTGGATGTGAGGAGCGGGGATCATGAAATTGTGCACATTTTGCTGACATTAGGTTTCCATTTTTCTGCCTGATCTTGTTAGAGAATTCCCAAACTTCTCACAGTCTAAGTCAGCGTAAACAATCAGAGTCCAGGGAAAGCATCAATCACGCACCATGATATGCTCTGCCTTAAGTTATGAAAATTTAAGTTACAACTCATTTCACCAGCATTCAAAGCGCTTCAAGCACAGCGTGTCTCACAACCTGCGACCACAGAAGATTGTCAAATTTTAATTTTAAGCCATGAAAAGGTATTAAAATCAACAGAAAGTACAGAGCAGGTTACAGTGAGGAAAAATCAATGAAGGAACACAATTAAGTTAATGTTTATTTATTAGTCACAAGTATGGCTTACATTAACACTGCAATGAAGTTACTGTGAAATCCCCCGAGTCGCCACACTCTGGCACCTGTTCGGGTCAATGCACCCTAACCAGCACGTCTTTCAGACTGTGGGAGGAAACCCCCGCATAGACACAGGAGGAACGTGCAAACTCCACACAGACAGTGACCCAAGCCAGGAATCGAACCCGGGTCCCTGGTGCTATGAGGTAGCAGTGCTAACCACTGTGCCACCGTGCCGCCCCAGAAGAAGAATCGAAAGAAGAAGAATGACTTTCTTGTTGCCTATGTCCTACCATCTTGAAGCCACATCAAAACGCATCACCCCACCCCACTGCCGGCCCAGTGAAGTGCGATTAGAGGGCACTCACCTTGGGGAGTTGGGGCTGAAATAGCTCCTCAGAGGCCAGTGTCCCTTCACCAGGTTCCCTTTACTTACAAACTCTATTCCACTCCTAGAATCCAGAGTGCCAGTGGATCTGATACTCCCATATTTATAGACAGATGAAGGTTCCCTGATTGGGCAGGCAATTATGAACTCAGTCAGGGAACTCATACTCTGAGAGGCCAAGTTCACGGCCTTGTTGAAGCCATTGTAAGGGCGTGGCCATTTTAATGGGCAGAGTGATGGGGGGTGGGGCAGTGGTGGGTTGGATTAACAATGAAGAGAGTAATCCTTGTCTCTGGGCCAAACTCCTGGCACTCTCTCCCTCACAGCACTGTGGGTGTGCGTACACCCACAGAAACCACAGCGGGTCAATAAGGCAGCGCACCACCACATTCTCGGGAGCAATTAGGGATGGGCAATAATTACTGGCCCAGCCAGCGATGCCCACATCCAGTAAATGAATATGACGAAAATGCACAAAGTTTTACCATTATTTAAAAACATAAAGGAATAGGTGATGCACTTTGGTAGATCGAACCAGGGCAGGACTTACTCCATTAATGAGGAGAGTTATAGAACAAAGCGATCTAGGGGTACATGTTCATAGCTCCTTGAAAGTGGAGTCATAGGTGGACAACGTGGTGAAGAAGGCATTCGGCATGCTTGGTTTCATTGGTCAGAACATTGATATACAGGAGTTGGGATGTCTTGTTGAAGTTGAACAAGACATTGGGTGACATGGTGGCACAGTGGTTAGCACTACTGCCTCATAGCACCAGGGATCCACATTCAATTCCGGCCTCGGGTCACTGTCTGTGTGGAGTTTGCACATTTTCCCCGTGTCTGTGTGGGTTTCCTCCAGGTGCTCCGGTTTCCTTCCACAGTCCAAAGGTGTGCGGGTTAGGTTGATTGGCCGTGCTAAATTAACCCTAGTGTCAGGGGGATTAGCAGAGTAAATGTGTGGGGTTACGGGGATAGGGCCTGGGTGGGATTGTGGTTGGTGGAGAGTCGATGGGCTGAATGGCCTCCTTCTGCACTGACATTGGTAAGGCCACACTTGGAATACTGTATACAGCTAAGGTCACCCTATTATAGAAAGGATATTATGAAACTAGAAAGAGTGCAGAAAAAATTTACTAGGATGCTACCGGGACTTGATGGTTTGAGTTATAAGGAGAGCTGGATAGACTGGGACTTTTTTTCCTGGAGCTTAGGAGGCTTAGGGTTGATTTTATAGAGGTCTATAAAATAATGAGGGGCATAGATAAGGTAGATAGTCAAGATTTTTCCCTAAAGGTAGGGGAGTCTGAAACTAGAGGGCATAGGTTTAAGGTGAGAGGGGAGAGATACAAAAGGGTCCAGAGGGGCAATTTTTTCACCTTAGAGGGTGGTGAGTATCTGGAATGAACTGCCAGAGGCAGTAGTAGAGGGGGGTACAATTTTGTCTTTTGAAAAGCGTTATGACAGTTACATGGGTAAGATTAGTGTAGAAAGATATGGGCCGAATGTGGGCAATTGGGACTAGCTCAACGGTAAAAACTGGGCGGCATGGACAAATTGGGCCAAAGGGCCTGTTCCTATGTTGTAAACCTCTACGGCTCTATGAGTCTATAACAGGAGTTGGCCATTTGGCTCTTCCAGTCATCCCACCCACTGTTCAATAACATTTTGCCTGATCTTTGAATTCGATTCCACCTTCCTGCCCTGCCCCCACATCCCACAATTCATTTAATACCCAAGACTCCATCATTTGGACATATAAACAAGGGGCAGGAGTCGGCCACTCGGCCCCTTGAACCTGCTCTGCCATTTAAGATCATAGCTAATCTGATAGTAACCTCAAATCTGCATCCTGCCTACCCCGCGATAACCTATCACCTCCTTGCTTACCAAGAATCTATCCATTTCTGCCTTAAAAATATTCAAAGTCTCTGCTTCCACTGCCTTTTCAGGAAGAGAGTTCCAAAGACTCACAACCCTCTGGGAGAAAAAAATTCACATCATCTCCATTTTAAATGGGCCTGGATTTTAACATCAATTTTTAAAAATTGGTCCCGAGTTCTACATTCTCCGACAAGAGGAAACATCCTCTCCACATCCACACTCTCAACACCCCACAGGATCTTATATGTTTGATTCAAGTCATCTCTTACTCTTCTAAACTCCAGCAGAAATAAGGCTAAATAAGACTAACCTGTCCAACAGTTCCTCTGACGACAAGCAGCCCATTCCTGGTTTTAGTCTAGTAAACCTTCCCTGAACTGTTTACAAAGCATTTACATCCTTCCTTAAATAAGGTGACTATTACTGTACACAATACTCCACATGGGGCCTCATCAATGCCCTGTACAATTGAAGCATGATGTCCCTACTTTTGTATTCAATTCCCCTCGCAATCCAACATTCTATTAGCTTTCTTAATTATTTGCTGTACCTGCGTATTAACCTCGTGCAATTCACGCACTAGGACACCCAGATCCTTCTGCATCTCAGAGCTCTGCAATCGCTCACCATTTAGATATTATGTATCTTTTTTATTCTTCCTGTCAAAATGGACAACTTAATATTTTCCCCTTTGCCAGATCATTGTCCACTCACTTAACCAATCTGTGTTTTTTTATAGTCTGCTTATGTCGTCTTCACAATTTACATTCATAGCTATCATTGCATCATCAGCAAATTGGAGGTGGCACAGTGGTTAGCACTGCTGCCTCACAGCATCAAGAACCCGGGTTCGATTCCAGCCTAGAGTCACTGTCTGTGTGGAGTCTGCACATTCTCCCCGTGTCTGTGTGGGTTTCCTCTGGGTGTTCCCGTTTTCTCCACAGTCTGAAAGACGTGCTGGTTAGGGTGCATTGGCCGTACTAAATTGTCCCTCAGTGTACCCAAACAGGTGCCAGAGTGTGGCGACTAGAGGATTTTTACAGTAACCTCATTGCAGTGTTGATGTAAGCCTACTTGTGACTAATAATTAAACTTTTAAAAAAAAAATTGGTAACCATCCATTCATCAAAGTCATTTTTGTAAGCAGAAAATGGTTGCGGCCCCAGCACTGATCACGGTGGTGCTCCACTCCTTACATCCTACCCACCAGGAAAAGGTCCATTTATGCCTCCTCTATGAAGAAGGAAATATGGCTGTGCAAGCAAGTCTTGGTAAATACCTTGTCCAACACTAAGAGACAAATGGAAATCAGTGAAGGTGGAGAGTGGGTGTGAGAGACATATGGAAATCCTGTCGGAGAGAACAGCAGTACTTCTTCAGGGTAGGCATTCCTGGAAGAGAAGCGGCAATGGGTTAAACACTGGATAGTGAGTTAAACACTGGATAAAAGCAAATTACTGCGGATGCTGGAATCTGAAACCAAAAGACAAAATGCTGGAAAATCTGGCAGCATCTATAAGGAGAGAAAAGAGCTGACATTTCAAGTCCAGATGACCCTTTGTCAAAGCTCAAATCTGCAGTAATTTGCTTTTATGCCTACTCTCTGCTTCCTGTTAGCTAGCCAATCTGCTATCCATGCCAATATGTTACCCCCGATAACATGAGCTTTTATTTTCTGCAATAACTTTTGTTGTGGCTCTTTATCAAGTGGCACCTGGAAATCCAGATACAGTACATCTACCGGTACCCCTTTGTCTACAGCACAGGTTGCTTCCTCAAAGAACTCCATTAGGTTAAACATGATTTCCCTTTCACAAAACCATGTTGACTCTGCCTGATTACCTTGAGCCTATCCAAGTTCCCTGCTATAACTTCTTTAACAATGGCTTCTAACATTTTCCTACGATAGATGTTAGGCTAACTGGCCTGTAGTTTCCCACTTTCTGTCTCCCGCCCTTTTTGAACGTATGTATTGACTGGACATGCAGAGCTCAAACATTGACAGCCACTTTGATTAAAGAAATCTTCCCCCCGCCTGGATTTTAGGGAGAATGGCAGCTCATTCACCCCACCCCTACTCTGCCCCCAATCCTCGCCATCCTGTTTGGGGGTGGTGGGGGAGGGGGGGGGGGGAAGGGGGGGTGGAATTCTGATGGCTGCAATACAGAAATTTGGCCCTCGGAGCACTTTTAATTGTTTAAAGGTGAGACTTCCATTCCTTTCTCGGGCTGAAGGTCAACCTTTGAGAAAGCGAATGGAATGTTGGCATTTGTAGCTAAAGGAATAGAATATAAAGGTGAGGAAGTATTGTTGCGACTGTACAAGGCATTGGTGAGGCCGCACCTGGAGTATTGTGCACAGTTTTGGTCCCCGTATTTGAGGAAAGATGTAGTGACATTGGAGGCAGTTCAGAGGCGGTTCACTAGATTGATTCCAGAGATGAGGGGTTTGTCGTATGAAGAGAGATTGAACAATTTAAGCCGATACTCTCTGGAAGTTAGAAGAATGAGGGGAGATCAAATTGAGGTTTTCAAGATGATAAAAGATTTGGATAAAGTAGACGTGGAGCGGATGCTTCCTCTTGTGGGGCATTCGAGGACGAGAGGTCATAGTCTTAGGATAAGGGGTAGCAAATTTAAAATAGAGTTGAGGAGAAACTACTTCTCCCAAAGGGTTCTGAATCTGTGAAATTCGCTAACCCAAAGTGTGGGGGATGCTGGGACAATGAGTAAATTTAAGAAGGAGTGAGACAGATTATTAATTGGTAATGGGGTTGAAAGGTTATGGGGAGAAGGCAGGAAAATGGGGATGAGGTGCATATCAGCCATGATCGAATGGTGGAGCGGACTCGTTGGGCCGAATGACCTAATACTGCTCCTATACCTTATGAACTTGTGAACTTATCTGACAGCCAATCAGATTGACCAACAACTCTGCAGTCCCGGCAGCACCGCTTGTGGGGGTGGGTGGGGGGCTGTGGGGGGGGGGGGGGGGGGGGTTATAGTGAGCTGGGTGAGTAGGAAAGAAGGGGATGAATAAGAGATTATTAGCTGGGTTCAAGAGGCCAGGGTGAGGATTAAAGGTGGGGATAACCTTGTGGGGTAGTGCACCTCAAATAAACCTGTTGGACTTTAACCTGGTGTTGTGAGACTTCTTACTGTGCCCACCCTAGTACAATGCTGGCATCTCCACATCTCCAAGGGACCCCCAAAAGAGGATCTGCATCCCCCCCCCCACACCCGCCCCCCCCTTGATTAATTGGCCACTTCAGAGCCTTAAAGGTCCAAGGGTGGGCAGGTCTCCCCTAAAGCCTTTGCTGCCCCTGTAAAATTGAGGGCAGAGAGGCCCGCAACGGGAAGGACAGCCACTGGATTTTAGATTCCACCCCCACCCCCAACTCCATCTCTGCTGGCAGGGGAATGGTCAGTCCTGAATGGTGGATCCCTCTGAGAGATCCCAGCCCAGGGGAAATATTTTTGCAGCTCTATGAATTTTCTACATTTTGATCAGGTCACCTCTCTGTATTTCTGAGATTTCTGGAATTGTTGGGGCTTGCACCAGGTCCTGGACACAAGTGGAGGGAGAAGCTTCAGGTTACCTTCATTCAACAGGCAGCAGAGGGCCTCCCATCAGAGCATAGCTTATTCCAATGGGAGGGAAAAGCAGGAGAGGAATGTTACGGGTGTTCCTATTCACACAGCATCCATTTCACACTGTCACGTAAAATCAAGATGTGGAGATGCTGGCGTTGTACTGGAGTTAGGCACAGTAAGGAGTCTCACAACACCAGACTAAAGTCCAACAGGTTTATTTGGTAGCATGAGCTTTCGGAGCGCTGCCCCTTCATCATTCACTCACCTGATGCAGGGGCAGTGCTCCGAAAGCTCGTGCTACCAAATAAATCTGTTGGACTTTAACCTGATGCAA
Organism: Mustelus asterias; assembly: GCF_964213995.1. NCBI lineage: Eukaryota > Metazoa > Chordata > Chondrichthyes > Carcharhiniformes > Triakidae > Mustelus > Mustelus asterias. Next base: position 81,001,842 of record NC_135818.1, read on the forward strand.
AATCAATGCCCACCCTTGTGAGGGGGGTGGGTGGAGGGGGGGCTGATCCCTCAGTCTCAGCAGTTTTGCTCATCAAGTGGAGTTGCTAAAATTGCATATAGAAACATAGAAACGAGGAGCAGGAGTAGGCCATTCGGCCCTTCGAACCTGCTCTGCCATTCAGTATGATCATGGTCGTTCCTTGATCTCAATACCATATTCCCACATTCTCCCCACTCCCCTTGATACCACTGAAGTCTAAAAAAATCGAACTCTTTCTTGAATACATTCAGTGACTTGACATCCACAGCCTTCAGTAGGAGGGAATTCCACAGATTCAGCACCCTTTGGGTCCCGGCTTGGCTCACTGTCTGTGTGGAGTTTGCACATTCTCCTCGTGTCTGCGTGGGTTTCCTCCGGGTGCTCCGGTTTCCTCCCACAGTCCAAAGATGTGCGGGTTAGGTTGATTGGCCATGCTAAAAAAAAAATTGCCCTTAGTGTCCTGAGATGCGTAGGTTAGAGGGATTAGTGGGTAAATCTGTAGGGATATGGGGGTAGGACCTGGTTGGGATTGTGGTCGGTGCAGACTCGATTGGCCGAATGGCCTCTTTCTGTACTGTAGGGTTTCTATGATTTCTATGATTTCTTTGAGTGAAGAAATTTCAGTCAACTCAGTCCCAAATGGTCCACCCTGTATCCTGAGACTGTGGCCCCGGTTTGAGATTCGCCAACCAGGGAAAACACCCTCCCTGCAGCTAGTCTGTCCAGCCCTGTTAGAATTTTATACATTTCAATCTAATTTCCTCTCATCCTTCTGAACTCTAGTGAATACAGGCCCTGTCAAACCAACCTCCCCTCATGGGGCAGTCCCACCAACCCCGGTATCAGCCTAGTGACCCTCCGCTGCACTCCCTCTATGGCACGTGTATCATGCAGGGAGACCAAAACTGCTCACAATACTCCAGGTGTGGTCTCACCAAGGCCCTGTGGAACTGCAGACAGAAATCTCTACGACTGAACTCAAATATGCATGCAGAGAACACAGCAACAGACATTCACAGAAGATGAGGGACTGTGAAATCTATATTACATTGCTATACTTGCAACTCAACTGGCAAGATGGACTATTTTTTTAGTGTATGAAGACATCTGGATATGTGTCTGATGCCAAACCATGCAGAGAAGTAAAGAATCCTTGCAATAGTGCCATCTAGTGCCACTTACTCACCTGCTCATAAACTCTCAGTTTGACTTCCACCAGAGCTCGCCACAGTTTCAATCTGATCCAATAATAAATGCAACAGCTGAATGTCAGAGGATTGGCGAGAGAAGCTGCCCTTGACATCAAAGCGACTGTCTTGGAGTGTGGCACCAAAGATCTCCGGCAAAAAAAACAAACAGGATCACCGCGGATCAATGGGGAAACCCTCAATGGCCGTAGTCGTACCTGCCTCTTCTTCTTCTGCTTTGGTTGTATAGGTATCACATCTGGGTTCCGCCAACATCTATGTGGTTAAGGCCAACTGAACACAGACATGGCATATTGATGTGATAGCCAGGATAATGAGAAAAGCAAAGCAGGCATACTGGAGTTCCTGATGGAGAGAAACGTAGGTTGGAACCGGATATTTCTGCCCAAAGTCAAAGGCCCTTTGGCTGCTCCGTCAAATTTTCCATCCTGCCGGCGATGATCCCCACTGTGGGCAGGACCGCAAAATCCCGGCCATTGTTTCAGTTGTTGGAGGCCATTCATCACAGCAGTGGGATACTGGGGGCGGCACGGTGGCACAGTGGTTAGCACTGTTGCCTCACAGTGCCAGGGACCCGGGTTCAATTCCAGTCCTGGGTGACTGTCTGTGTGGAGTTTGCACGTTCTCCCTGTGTCTTCTCCATGCATGGCTTCCCTCCGGGTGCTCCGGTTTCCTCCCACAGTCCAAAGATGTGTAGGTTAGGTTGATTGGCCATGCTAAAATTGCCCCTTAGTGTCAGGAAGATCAGTAGGATAAATACATGGGGTTATGGGGATAGGGCCTGGGTGGGATTGTTGTCAGTGCAGACTCGATGGGCCAAATAGCCTCCTTCCGCACTCCAGGGATTTTATGATTCCGTGATTTCCCCTCTGAAATGGCTGAGAAGACAGTCAGTTCAAGGGGAATTAGGGATGCACAATAAATGCTGGCCTTGCCAGCAAAGCCCAGGTCCAAATGAACAGAAAAAAAATATTTTGTTGTGGACGCACAGGGGCAAAGGCAAAGCATTGGAGTGAATGCACAGACCTCCAAACAACTGACCGAGCCAACCTTTCAAGCAAAACCTGCCTCGCAAATGGCAGAGTCTGCAGATCACACACTGGACTCATCAGCCATCCCAGAACCCACCAAATCAGAGTGGAAACAAGTCATCCGCAATCTCCGGGTACACACAGTCCAAAGATGCGCAGGTTTGGTTGATTGGCCATGCTAAATTGCCCCTTGGTGTCAGGGGATGAGCAGTGTAATTATGTGGGATTACAGGGGATAGGGCCTGGGGTGGGATTGTTCTCGGTGCAGACTTGCTGCGCCGAATGGCTTCCTTCTGCGCTTTAGGGATTCTCTGATTCGATGATAATGCTCTGGTAGCTCTTTGGGGAATTGTCCTCAGACCAACCATCTTCAGCTGTTTCATTCTGCCGTCAGGTCAAGAGTGTAGCTGTTCGCTGACGGTTCCACATTGTTCTCGTGTTTAGCTCCAGTCGCAGTCTTGAGTAAAGAAGCAGGCCCCTTCAATATGCAGAAGAACATCATCCAGGCTGGAGCTGAGATGGAATAGGCAACATTCCTGTCAGATGAGTGGCCAGTGACAAACATCTCAAACAAAAAAAGTCCAATCATCTCCCCTTCACTTTCCATTACATCACCTGCACAGTTTCCCCCACAATTAATATCTTGGGGTGAGAGTGGTTCCAGAACCTCAATTGGAAATCTGAAGGAGATCTGCTGTCCTTACCTGGCCTGGCCTACATGTGACTCCAGAGCCACAGCAATGTGGTTGACTCTTAACTGCCCTCGGGCAAACAGGGATGGGCAATAAATGCTGGCCAGCCAGCGATGCCCATGTCCCATAAATGATTTTTAAAAAGTCTAAGGCTCACTAGTCCAGCTATTCTATTGCTGTGCATATCTTACCCCTTCAATTTCTGTGATAATGAATTTTAGACGATTTCCTTCCCTAAAGGACATTAGTGAACCAGATGGGTTTTTCCAACAATGGTTTCATAGTCATCAGATTCTCAATTCCAGTTTTTTTCTATTGAATTCAAATTCCACCATCTGCCGTGGCAGGATTTGAACCCAGGTCCCCAGGACATTAGTTGAGTTTCCTGGATTAATAAGTCCAGAGATAATACCACTAGGCCATCACCTCCCCAGTGCTTTCAAGCTCCTTCTCAGAGCATTCGGAGAATTCTAAGTCAGTTACAGAACCGGAACCAGTAGGAGTGACCAGGAACTTGTTGGCTTGTTGCAAAAATCTAATTGCTTCATTAATGTCTTGCAAGCTTAACCTCTGTGCAACACCAATTCCATGTCAATGTAAGCGACTCTTAACTTTCCTTTGATCAGGCTTAGAAAGACGTTCAGTTGTAGCAAACCGCTACGAAGAACCAGAATTGTGAAAATATTTAATGCATGGACTGAGTTTCATCTTCACATGGCAACGGGGAGATGTAAAAATGTGGCCTGGCTAATTGTGGCCCAAATTCCAAGAACAAATTTAAAAATAAATCTAAAACTCAAGGTACGTCTGAAACACTGGTTCGCAGAATAACTTACTGACAACTAAACAAAAACAAGTATCACTCCTTGGCTGCTTCCAGTCCCTTCTTAGTCTGACAACTTATTTTGCGAGACACTCTAAAGTTCACAGTGGGTGGAGGAGGCCATAGTGGCACAGTGGTTAGCACTGCTGCCTCACAGCACCAGGGACCTGTGTTTGCTTCCCAGCTTGGGTCACTGTCTGTGCGAAGTCTGCACATTCTCCCCATGTCTGCATGGGTTTTCTCCGGATGCTCCGGTTTCCTCCCACAGTCCGAAAGACGTGCTGGTTAGGTGCATTGGCCATACTAAATTCTCCCTCAGTGTACCCGAACAGGCGCCGGAATGTGGCGACTAGGGGATTTTCACAGTAATTTCATTGCAGTGTTAATGTAAGGCTGAGTTTCCTCCGGGAGCTCCGGTTTCCTCCCACAGTCCGAAAGACGTGCCGGTTAGGTGCATTGGCCTTGGCAAATTCTCCCTCAGTGTACCCAAACAGGCGCCGGAATGTGGCGACTAGGGGATTTTCACAGTAACTTCATTGCAGTGTTAATGTAAGACTGAGTTTCCTCCGGGAGCTCCGGTTTCCTCCCACAGTCCGAAAGACGTGCTGGTTAGGGTGCATTGACCCGAACAGGCGCCGGAGTGTGGCGACTCAGGGATTTTCACAGGAACTTCATTGCAGTGTTAATGTAAATCTATGCGTGACTAATAAATAAACTTTAATTCACGAACACAGAAATTGAATAGTCCTTTCGCAAATCAAGGTTCCTACATGTTTGAGATTGCTCACTCTTCACTCAGAGCTGCAATACAATTCAGTCAGAAACTGGCAACCTGCTGTGCTAACAGCATCTTACAACCCATAATATTAAAGCAATTGGCAAATGAATCAAAGGCGACATGAGGAAATGTTTTTTTTTAACCCTTGATTTATTTCGATCCGCAGAGCACCGCTGCAAAGGTCAGCGGGGGCAAGTTCGATAGCAACTTTCAGAAGGGAATTGGATAAATCCTTGAAGGGGCAGGATAAGCACAGCGACTGGGAAAGACCAGGAGAGCGGGGCTAATTGGACACCTCTTTCAAAGAGTCACCACAGGCAAGACGGACCCTTTACGGCCTCCTTCTGAGTTGCGTCGTTATTCTATGGATTTCATGAATAAATAAGTGAAAAAGAATCAGAGGCAACGTGAGGGAAACTTTATTTTTATGAAGCGATGTGTTATGTTCCAGAAAACATTGCCTGAAAGGGAAGTGGGGAGCAGACTGAATGCCCTCAAACCTCTGGGCATTCTTAACCTCGTCACCTCACTGCTCCTCTCGGCCACTGATTGGTCATCTGACACTTGACTCCCTCTTCCCTCTTGCACCTACTGTTCTCCTGAACCAGCAGAATTGGCCTATCAGGTGGGACCTAGCATTGCTTGCAAGAATGGCAGCTGCATAGAACATGTATTGATGTGGAGACTGCATTGATGTGGAGGCTGCAGGAAAGGATGTCCCGAGGCATGGTACATTGGGGAAACCATGCAGACGCTACGACAACGGATGAATGAACACCGCTCGACAATCACCAGGCAAGACTGTTCTCTTCCTGTGGGGGAGCACTTCAGCGGTCACGGGCATTCAGCCTTGGATCTTCAGGTAAGCGTTCTCCAAGGCGGCCTTCACGACACACGACAGCGCAGAGTCGCTGAGCAGAAACTGATAGCCAAGTTCCGCACACATGAGGACGGCCTAAACCGGGATGTTGGATTTATGTCACATTATCAGTAACCCCCACAGCTTGCCCCTGGTCTTGCATAATGTCACCAGCTGTTCTGTCTGGAGACAATACACATCTCTTTAACCTGTGTTTAATGTTCCCTCCAACCACATTATCTGTACCTTTTATGACCTGGCTGGCTGTAGAGATTTGCATTCTAATTAGTATTCTGTAACTTGATTTCTGTGTCTGTGCACTGTTGGAGAGCAGAGACCACTCCATCTGACGAAGGAGCAGCAAGCTCCGAAAGCTTATGGTATTTGCTACCAAATAAACCTGTTGGACTTTAACCTGGTGTTGTGAGACTTCTTACTAGAACATGTATTGCCAGGACAGAACTTCAGGGTTCGCTACATAGTTTTGGAATCACCTGCAAAGCCCCTTGTAATGACTAGCACAGCAGGGCCGGGAGTGTGTAGACACCCACTCTGAATTTCCATTCTAACTTCCTCACCCTGTCGAGAAACGTTTAATCCAGCCGACAATGCCTCTTCTCCATCCTCACCTCCACTGCTAATGATTGTGTGGTGGCGTCTCACTAAGAGGTCTGGAGGCTTGTGTGGTTGAACATGAACCGCTTAACACACAGCTCTACGCCTGGGGGCCATTCTCCCATCTTGCTGCGCGGCTTTTGCAGCACAGTGGGCCGGGAGACTCGAGCGGAGGCCGTTTTGCGGACTCCCCGCTGGGCGCCCGGGCCTGAGCGCGTCTCCCAGCGTCGGATATTCGGAACCTGAGCTTCGCGCTGGAAATTGGTGTGGAGCTGCATAATGCATTGTGTGCCAAATTTGCATACTATTTAAATGCCATCAGCGGGCCCGGGACTGAAATCTCCAGGCCCGCTCACATTTCCCTCCCCACCACCGGGCAGGAGTGGTTCACTCCAGTGGGGTTTACAGTAGCTCCCCATTTACAGGGAGCTGGCGGCCCGACCCTGCTGGAGTGTGGGAGGGGGTGGGGTGGGTGCAATCGATGTCCCTCAAGGGTGGGGCTGCGGGAGGATGGTGCCCCCTGATATTGGCACCTTGGCAGTGCCAGCCTGGGCACCATGGCACTGCCCAAAGGGCAAAGTGCCAATGCCCAGGGGGCACCTTAGTACTGCCCATCAGGCATGGAGCAGTGCCAAGGGGGCGGGGGCTAATGGGGGAGCCTGAGGGGGACAATCGGTGGTGGTGGTCCCACTGCCACTCTGCAGTCAGGATCGCTGGGGGAGGGAAGGAGGGACGTCAGCGATCGGGGCTGGCCATCCGGGTGAGTGGGGATGGGGCAGCCTGCTGGGGGTGGGTTTGGGACTGGCGGTGGCGGGGGGTTTGGGGTGATGGGGGGGGGGGGGGCGGTGGCAGGAGATCGGGGCTGCCGGGTGGGGTGGTGGTCGGGGTTGGCCCAGACATGTCTGAGAGACCAGTGACCAGGCCGTGGGTGGGGTGGGGGGGGGTCGCATAGCCGATGATTCGGGTCAAGGGGCTGGTCAGAGATCGAGCTGGCCAGTGGCCAGGAGTCCGGCAGGCAGGGGCCACTGCGCACGCGCCGATCTCGATGCTGCCAGATTGGCGCATGTGCAGTGGCCCGCTCGGCGCTGTGCTGCCGGCCTCTCCAGCGGGAATAGGTTCCGCACCCTGAATTTTAGCGTGATTTATGCTAGTCCACTGTGCAGTGCACAGAGTGTGGGAGATTCATTTTTAAACTCCCTCTGAAAAAAAAGTGTGATTTACTGCAGTTTTTACGCAAATTTGACACTTAGAATTTTTTTGCGAGAATCCCACCTCCAGTGTGTAGCCCTGTTCAGGTACTGACTCCTTTTGGAATCCTCTGCCCACTGTTCACTATCATGGGACTCTCTGTGTGCAGGATTTTGCGGCCACGCTCGCCTCAAATGGGCTACACGGTGGCACAGTGGTTAGCACTGCTGCCTCACAACTCCAGGGACCCAGGTTAGATTCCCAGCTTGGATCACTGTCTGTGTGGAGTTTGCACGTTCTACCCGTGTCTGCGTGGGTTTCCTCCCAGTGCTCCGGTTTCCTCCCACATTCTGAAAGACGCGCTGGTTAGGTGCATTGAACCGAACACGGGCCAAAGTGTGGCGAGTAGGGGATTTTCACAGTAACTTCATTGCAGTGTTAATGTAAGTCTACTTGTGACTAATAAATACACTTTACTTTAACTTTAAAAAATCCCGCCAGAGGTCAACACACCTTTGCATGGTCTGTGTCCCGCCCGTTACAACTCCCTTTATTTGGCCGTTACTGTTCTCCAGTCCCACATTAACCCTTGCTGCGCCTTATACTACAATAATGCCTCCCCCCGTACTGCCTGCTTCATCCTGGAATCCTCTCTCTGTCTGTCAGTCCTGTTGTTCCATTTTGCATGTTTGTAGGTGCAGCGAAGGTTTTCAGTGAGCCCTCCCTTTAAGAGGGACAGAATGCCTTTAAAGAGAGTGGGCTGGTTGTACCTAGTGGTGTGAGCACAATGATGGTCGCATCCCTGCAGAAGAAAGGGTCAGTCAGCAGGCTGGAGAGTGAGCCAGCAGCAAGGCAGACACTCAGCACTACACGTCACAGTGGTGGGAAAAGCTGCCAGCCTCAATGGAACCAGTGCAGGCAAGTCACAAATTGCAACCCCTGCCCTGAAAGCCTGCGTAGGCCCATTTTTAGCACAATATTCCGAATTTTAAAACAAAGAATTTTAAATCTTTTCTTAAGACTTCCTCACGAGGGGAATTGGTTGACCACCATGGCTCTTCTAATCCACCCGTAATCTGTATTCAGCAGCTAACCCCCTCCCAGTTATTCATCCACTACCTATCCGAGACCTGGCTACTGAAGTGCCTTGTGTCTGTGCAACAACCAAAAAATATATATCCAAGTGTAGAAGGTGACACACAGATAAGGCTACTTGGCCCATTGTGCCTGCGCTGGTACTATGTCTAGAATCAAGATACTGTGTTAATCTGGTATCATATATATCTAAAGAACCATGGAATCCCTACAGTGCAAAAAGAGGCCATTTGACCCATCAAGTCGACACCGTCTCTGCAAAAGTGCATGTCACCCAGGCCCACCCCCGTGACCCTGCGCATTGAGCATGGCCAATCCACCTAACCTACACATCTTTGGACACTAAGGGACAATTTAGCATGGCCAATCCATTTAATCTACACGTCTTTGGACACTAAGTGACAATTTAGCATGGCCAAGCCACCTAACCTGCACATCTCTGGACACTAAGGGACAATTTAGCATGGCCAATCCACCTAACCCGCATATCTTTGGACAGTATGAGACAATTTAGCATGGCCAAACTACCTAACCTACACCTTTGGACAGTAAGAGACAATTTAGCATGGCCAAACTACCTAACCTACACCTTTGGACAGTAAGAGACAATTTAGCATGGCCAATCCATCTAACCTGCACATCTTTGGACACTAAGGAGTAATTTAGCATGGCCAATCCACCTAACCAAACCTCTTTGGACACTAAGGAGTAATTTAGCATGGCCAATCCACCTAACCTACACATCTTTGGACAGTAAGAGACAATTTAGCATGGTCAATCCACCTAACCTGCACATCTTTGGAAACTAAGGGACAATTTAGCATGGCCAATCCACCTAACCTGTACATCTTTACAGTTACGTCCTTCTACTTTTCGACCTCACAACACTGTTTGAAGAAGAACAGAGCAGTCCTCCCAATATCAATCCCTCAACCAACACCTAAAAACCAAATAATGTGATCATGATCAGAGTGCTGTTTGTGGGAGCTTGCTGTGTACAAACTGGCTGCCATATTTCCTACATCGCAGAAAGTGACCACACTTCAAAAATATCAAAACGGTTCTTGGACATCCTGAGGTGATGAAAGGTGCAATTTTTGGGTGGGGTTTCCTTTCTTTAAAACAAAATATAGATGCTCTCTAGTACGGAGTTAAACACAGGGAGCAAGATGCTAACCTTGCCACCTTCATTATTATTTTAACCTTCAGCTGCAGCTTCTGTGAGAAATTGGGTCACCTCGGTGGAGTTATATTTTGTTATCTTTAGCTTGTGGAAGCCACCAATGTTGATTTTGCCCTTGAGGTATTAAACCTTAAGTTATTTCTCATGTTGAATCCTGCTTTGATGGCTTACAGGAACATAGGAAATGAAGCAGGCCATTTAGCCTCGCAAGCCTGCTCTGCCATTCAAAGAGATCATGGCTGCCCTTTGACCTAACGTCACACGATAGCACACCTACGGCTCTCATGTATTCCTTTTGTTCGCTGTTAGGTTGAGTAAGAGTGGGCTGGTTGTCTGCTTGACTCAACTGACAGGACGTTTTACTTGTGACTCAGAGCATGTCATCCGTACAAACACTTCAAGTGCTGCACTGAGGGCAGGCTCTGACAAAATATTACACATATGCATTAAACAAAACCGAACAACAGTAGAATTGTTGCAAAAAAGCAGGAGTTTTATAAGCTCAACCGCACTCCTGCTTTATCTCCTTCAGTAATGGCCATGACGCACAAACAATAACTAAATCATTAATTTTACTGACATGGGCATCACTGGCTGGGTCCAGCAATATATCGCCCATCCTGAACTGCCCTCTATTTCAGAGGGCATTTGAGCGTCAACCACATTGCTGTGTATCTGGAGTCACATATCACCCAGGCAATGACAGCACATTCCTTCCCTAAAGGAACATTAGTGAACCAGATGGGTTTTTACAACAATTGACAGCAGTTTCATGGTCTTCAGTAGATTTCTAATTCCAGATTTTTTTTTAAATTAAATTCAAATTTCACCATCTGCTGCGGTGAGATTTAAACCCAGCACCCCAGGGCATTATCCTGGGTCTCTGGATTACTAGTCCAGTGACAATACCACTACAACACTGCCTCCTTTGATTCTTTTCACTTCGATTCCTTTTACTTTGATTCCATGCAAAACAATTGAATTGATTACCAAGGATAAATTTGGAGACAATTCTGCAATAGTCTACTCAACAGCAGTCAACATAGAGTAAAAAGTTAAAGTTTATTGATTAGTCACAAGTAAGGCTTACATTAACGCTGCAATGAAGTCACTGTGAAATTCCCCTAGTCGCCACACTCCTGCGCCTGCTCGGGTCAATGCACCCTAACCAGCACGTCTTTCAGACTGTGGGAGGAAACCGGAGCACCCGCAGGAAACCTACACAGACACGGGGAGAACGTGCAAACTCCACACAGGAAATGACCCTGGAATTGAACCCGGGTCCCTGGCGCTGTGAGGCAGTAGTGCTAACCACTGTGCCACCGTGCCGCTCACCATAGAGTCCACCCATAGATTCCAAAGGTGCAAGATTCTTCCTTAACACCCTTCTCAACTGCTTTGAGGAAGTAACAATCCAAGTGGACTGTGATTCATCCAATGATGTTTGACGCAAAAACAGAAAATGCTGGAAAAAACCCAGCAGGGCCTGGTAGCATCTGTGGAGGGAGAGAAACAGAGTCAATGTTCTGAGTCCGTATGTCTCTACTCAACCTAACAGCGAGCAAAAGCATTTCATGAGAGATGTAGGCATGCTATCATATAACACTCGGCCATAGGTCAGCCATGATCTCTTTGAATGGCAGAACAGAGCGGCCATGGTGGCACAGTGGTTAGCACTGCTGCCTCACAGCGCCAGGGACCCGGGTTCAATTCTGGCCCCGGGTCACTGTCTGTGTGGAGCCTACACGTTCTCCCCGTGTCTGCTTGGGTTTCCTCCAGGTGCTCTGGTTTCCTCCCTCGCTCCAGGTTAGGCCAATTGGCCTTTGGTGACCCCACATAGGGAAGGAAACCTGCCGTCCTTACCCAGTCTGGCCTACATGTGACTCCTGATCCACAGGTTGACTCTTAACTGCCCTCGGGCAACAAGGGATGGGTAATAAGTGCTGATGTGGAGATGCCGGCGTTGGACTGGGGTGAACACAGTAAGAGTTTTAACAACAGTAAGAAGTCTTACAACACCAGGTTAATGTCCAACAGGTTTATTTGGTAGCAAATACCATAAGCTTTCGGAGCGCTGCCCCTTCGTCAGATGGAGTGAAAATTTGTTCTCCAACAGTGCACAAAGACACAACATCAAGTTACAGAATACCAATTAGAATGCAAATCTCTACAGCCAGCCAGGTCTTAAAGGTACAGATAATGTGGGTGGAGGGAACATTAAACACAGGTTAAAGAGATGTGTATTGTCTCCAGACAGAACAGCTAGTAAGATTCTGCAAGATCAGGAGGCAAGCTGTGGGGGTTACTGATAATGTGACATAAATCCAACATCCCGGTTTAGGCCGTCCTCATGTGTGCGGAACTTGGCTATCAGTTTCTGCTCAGCGACTCTGCGCTGTCGTGTGTCGTGAAGGCCGCCTTGGAGAACGCTTACCTGAAGATCCAAGGCTGAATGCCCGTGACCGCTGAAGTGCTCCCCCACAGGAAGAGAACTGTCTTGCCTGGTAATTGTCGAGCGGTGTTCATTCATCCGTTGTCGTAGCGTCTGCATGGTTTCCCCAATGTACATCGCCAATGTACATCACCAACAACACCAGGTTAAAGTCCAACAGGTTTATTTGGTAGCAAATACCATAAGCTTTCGGAGCGCTGCTCCTTCGTCAGATGGAGTGGAAATGCCACTCCATCTGACGAAGGAGCAGCGCTCTGAAAGCTTATGGTATTTGCTACCAAATAAACCTGTTGGACTTTAACCTGGCGTTGTTAAAGCTCTTAATAAGTGCTGGCCAGCCAATGATGTCTATGTCCTACAAATGAATAAAAAAACTCAGGAAATAGAGTCATAAAGTCATAGAAGTTTACAGCATGGAAACAGGCCCTTCGGCCCAACTTGTCCATGCCGCCTTTTTTTTTAAACCCCTGAACTAATCCCAATTGCCTGCATTTGGCCCTTATCCCTCTATACCCATTTTACCCATGTAACTGTCTAAATGCTTTTTAAAAGACAAAATTGAACCCGCCTCTACTACTACCCCTGGCAGCTTGTTCCAGACACTCACTACCCTGTGTGTGAAAAAATTGCCCCTCTGGACACTTTTGTATCTCTCCCCTCTCACCTTCAACCTATGCCCTCTAGTTTTAGACTCCCCTACCTTTAGGAAAAGATATTGACTATCTAGCTGATCTATGCCCCTCATTATTTTATGGATCTCTATAAGATCACCCCTCAGCCTTCTATGCTCCAGCGAAAAAAGTCCCAATCTATCCAGCAAAGTCACCAGAGAAGTAAGTGGTGCTGAATAAATCGTTGGAGCTTTGGATTGACTAGAGCTCGGTCCAAATGGACTTCATCCTAGGGTCTTAAAAGAGTTGCCTAGTGAGACAGTTGATGCATTGGTTTTGATTTTCCAAAATTAACCAGATTCAGGGAAGGTACTACCAGATCGGAAGACATTCTGCACTCTCTCCTTTCCTTCTCTATGAATGGTATGCTTTGTCTGTATAGTGTGCAAGAAACAATACTTTTCACTGTATAGCAATACGTGTGACAATAATAAATCAAATCAAATCAAATCAAAGATCATGTCAGACCTGATGGTAACCTCAAATCTGCATCCCGCCTGCCCCCAATAATCTATCACCCCCTTGTTTACCATGTTCTGGTCGCCAAGAACATTTGCTGTCTTTTGATTTGATTTGATTTGATTTATTATTGTCACATGTATTAGCATACAGTGAAAAGTATTGTTTCTTGTGCACTATACAGACAAAACATACCGTTCATAGAGAAGGAAAGGAGAGGGTGCAGAATGTAATGTTACAGTAATACCTAGGGTGTAGAGAAAGATCAGCTTAGTGCGAGGTAGGTCCATTCAAAAGTCTGATGGCAGCAGGGAAGAAGCTGTTGTTGAGTCGGTTGGTACGTGATCTCAGACTTCTGTATCTTTTTCCCGACGGAAGAAGGTGGAAGAAAGTAGGTGCGGAATGCGTGGATTAATTACGCTGGCTGTTTTCCGAGGCAGCGGGAAGTATAGACAGGATCAATGGATGGAAGGTTGATCTTATTAAATGGTGGAGCAGCCTCAAGGGACTGAATGGCGTGCTCCTACTCCCTGTTCATATGTCCCTATGCTGCCAAACCTGCTGAGTTTTTCCAACACTTTCTGCTTTTTATTTTGGATTTCCAGTATTTTCCCTTTATTACATAGTTTGACTTGTTGGAAGACTTTTGAGGCAGTTGCATTCATAAGGCATTCAACTGAACGTTGGGGGAGGGAGGGGTTGCTGCGGGATTGAGGATAAACATTGGGAGCAAGTGGAGAGTAGCAAAGGAGTACTGTTCATTCAGAATTGGGGGAAGCAACAACAGGGAGATGCCCAGAGATCACTGCGGCCTCGCATTAACCTCGATTCCCTCCCTAATGGCATCGTGGGTCAACCCACAGCACGTGGACTGCAGCGATTCAAGAGGACCACCTTCTCAAGGGCAGCTGGGGATGGGCAATAAATGCTGGCCAGCCAGTGACGCCCAATTCCCACAATTGAATCATAAAAAGAAGCTGAACGCAAACTGATCAGATCTGCTGACAATGCCAAAATAGACATGGCAGTGGAATCAGACAAGGCACTTCAGATGTTAAGAGAATAAGTTGGACAAGTGGGTAGAGTGTAGGCAGATGACGTTTACCACAGACCAGTGTGCGATGCTACGCAGGCGAAGGAGAAAAATAGATGTTGAAATAGTTAAGGATGAAACCGAAGAAAACTTTGAGGTTCTTCGCTAAATGTGTCCACTGCCAATGCAGCACAGCGATCAGCAAAACCAATGCCATGTTGTACCCTACAGCCAGAACAGCAGAGCAGGGAGTCACAGGAAGAATTTGTGATCAAATGTTACCGTGCTGCAGTCAGATTGCACTGTAGACACTGCATCCAGGTCTGGTCGCCAAGAGACAAGAAGCCCTGAGGCAGAACAGCAAAGGACCATGAAAATAATTCCCTGCGTCTGAGGGATGAGATATGAGATAATTGCGGTGGAATTTGGGCATTTCATCCTGAAAGTAAGGCAGCTGGAAGTTGAGGGTATAGATAGACTAAAAATGTGTGGTTTAGGTTGTTTGCCCCTGATAATTTGCTCTTTTGTTTCAGGTGTCTAGCAGCGTAAATACGTGGGTTTACGGGGATAGAACCTGGGTGGGATTGTTGTCAGTACAGGCTCGATGGGCTGAATGGCCCTGTAGAGATTCTCTGGTTCTCTCTCTGAAAGACCTTTATGGAGAGTTTGACTGGCTGGCAATAATAAGGTTCAATCATTTAAGTGTATTGATCAGTGTCATAAGTCAGCTTACATTCACACTGCAATGAAGTTACCGTGAAAATCCCCGACTCGCCACACTCCTGTTCAGGTACACTGAGGGAGAATTTAGCACGGCCAATGCACCTAACCAGCACGTCTTTCAGACTGTGGGAGGAAACCGGAGCACCTATAAGAAACCCACCCAGGCACGGGGGAGAAGGGGCAGACTCCACATAGACAGTAAAGTAAAGCTTACTTATTAGTCACAAGTAAGGCTCACATTAACACTGCAATGAAGTTACTGTGAAATTCCCCTAATCATCACACTCTGGCGCCTGTTCAGGTCAATGCACCTAACCAGCACGTCGGAGGAAACCCGAGCACCCGGAGGAAACCCACGCAGACATGGGAAGAAAGTGCAGACTCCACACAGACAGTGACCCAAGCCGGGAATCGAACCCGGGTCCCTGGCGCTGTGAGGCAGCAGTGCTAACCACTGTGCCACCGTGCTGCCCCTGTCATCATATAATCATCTGGAACATGAACCTGGATTATTACCTTCTCTTGCGTTGAATTAATCGAAATTGGGAACACAGGTTTAAGCTGGTGAAAGGTACCTTTAGGGCAAAGATCATTAATATTTTAAATTGCTCGCATTCATCATAGTGCGTTACTCTTCCTTTCTCCCTGAATGATTTATACTTTCCATTTTTCCTCTTTATCTCACTTTTAATTTTCTTGCTGATGCGTTTAAGGTCAGGTTTGTTTAGTCTGAACTAGTTGGTTTTGGAAATGCTTTCTCAGCTTTACAGCTTTGGAGATGTTCCAATAGTCTTCTACTGAAGTGTTGTTAAACAACAGCTCACCCGACCCCAACCTCCGTCCCCCATCCTCTCTATTTAAAATTTATTTATTAGTGTCACTAGTAGGCTTATGTTAACCAGAAGAGAAAATGCTGGAAAATCTCAGCGGGTCTGGCAGCATCTGTAAGGAGAGAAAAGAGCTGACGTTTCGAGTCCAACTTTGACAAAGGATCATCTGGACTCGAAACGTCAGCTCTTTTCTCTCCTTACAGATGCTGCCAGACCTGCTGAGATTTTCCAGCATTTTCTCTTTTGGTTTCAGATTCCAGCATCCGCAGTAATTTGCTTTTATCCAGTGCTCACATTAACGCTGCAATGAAGTTACTTTAAAAATCCCCGAGACGCCATACTCTGGCACCTGTTCGGATACATGAGCTTTCGGAGCACTGCCCCTTCATCAGGTGAGTGAAGAGTTTGGTTCACAAACAGGGCATAAATAGACACAGACTCAATGTGAACCGAACTCTTCACTCACCCGATGAAGCAGCAGTGCTCCAAAAGCTCGTGCTATCAAATAGACCTGTTGGACTTTAACTGGTGTTGTGAGACTACTTACTGTGCCCACCCCAGTCCAACACCGGCATCTCCACATCATGTTTGGATACACTGAGGGAGAATTTTAGCATGGCCAATGCACCTAACCAGCACGACTTTTGGACTGCGGGAGGAAACCGGAGCACCCGGAGGAAACCCACGCAGACACGGGGAGAACGTGCAGACTCTGCACAGACAGTGACCCAAGCCAGGAATTAAACCCGGGTCTCTGGCGCTGTGAGGCAGCAGTGCTAACCACTGTGCCACCGTGCTTTGACATAACTGCTTCCTCTTTTTTTTAATTGAATTTCACCCTTTTAAAATTCCCGAACATGGCCCTGGTTTTATACACGTCTGACTCCCCAGACCGTGTTGAAGCCAACTCCCCTGTGAGGGAACAGGCGATCCAGCGTTGTTGGTTCATCTTCCCACACAGAAAACCTTGTCGGAAGAATAATTCATAATACGCTTGACCAATTTTAATTGAATGTTTCAAGGAAAACGGGGTGTGTAAATGAAGGCAATGCAGCGCACCTTAAACAAATGTGTTTGCAGACACTGTTCGGTAAGGAAACATGGAAGAGATTTGTTGAGAAAAATAAATGTAGGTTGGTGTAAACTCATGTGAGGTCATCTGGAGGGGGGAGTGGTTGCCCGCCCTCTGTTAAAACAATCAGAGGGGCTTGATGACAGATAAAGCAAAGTTCATTTATTAGTCACAAGTAAGGCTTACATTAACACTGCAATGAAGTTACTGTGAAATTCCCCTAGTCGCCGCAGTCTGGCACCTGTTCGGGTCAATGCATCTAACCAGCACGTCTTTCAGAATGTGGGAGGAAACCCACGCAGACACGGGGAGAATGTGCAAACTCCGCACAGACTCCTGACCCAAGCCAGGAATTGAACCCAGATCCCTGGCACTATGAAGCAGCAGTGCTAACGACTGTGCTACCGTGCCACCCATGAGCGACTTGCATTCTACTCGTAGAATGAAGGCAGTATTTCGTACCAGGATTATATCGGCAATGCTGATACATGGATAAAGGGAAGGTTCAAATCCAGGAAATAGAGTCAGGAAAATGGTGCTAATCAGATAGAAGGGATGTAGGTTTGATATCTTTGATGATTTGGGGTTGGAACAACTTTCTTATGTCTGCATGGGTTTCCTCCGGGTGCTCTGGTTTCCTCCCACAGTCTGAAAGGTGTGCTGGTTAGGTGGAGGGGCCATGCCAAATTGAGACCTAGTGTCCAAAAATGTGTAGCTTAGATGGATTGGCCATTAGCGATGCATGGGGTTATGGGAATGGAATGGAGCGGGCCCAGGTAAAGTGCTCTTTTTGAGGGATGGTGCAGACTCGATGGGCCAAATTGTCTCCATCTACACTGGAGGGATTCAATGGACTTGACCATATGTTGGAGGATGGCTGTCCTTACTTTCATGTTATCCCTCAACTTTCAAAGACATTTAATGGCTTTTATATGAATTAAACATACGGTGATAACTTTGTCAATAATATTAACATATATGATAATGCAATTCATTGGAAAATTCACACATGAAAGTTCTCTAGCTCCAGGGAGTGGTTGGCTCAACCTTGTTGAACTCTGAACAATCCATTGTGATGATACTGTGCTTTTAAGAAATGTATTTAAATCATGTTTCTTGTAAGGGGTATGTTTAAAATTCAGCTCTGTTTTACGTGGTGCCGATTTGTCTGGGCAACAGGCAGCCCAAATGTTGAGAATGCAGGATAATGACTGATTGTAGCTAATGGTGTGTTTGTCTGAGCCGAGTTAATGAATTTGTGTTTATTTAGGTTTCCCTCGGAGTTTCAGAGTAGGGTTTTGATTAGGTTGAATGACAGGGAGATTCAGGTGTTAATGGGTTAATGGGCAGAGATAAGCTTGCAGGAAAGACAATGTTTTAGTTTCATTTTTAAAAATGAAGTGTAATTGCTGACTGGAGCTGTTTAAAAGAGGTGTCTCTCTCTCTCTTTCTCTCTCTGGAAAGATCTCTCTTTTTCTCTCCAGAAAGCTCTTGGACTGATAACAAGTACATACCTACGTTAAAAGCAAAATACTGCGGATGCTGGAATCTGAAACAAAAACAGAAAATGCTGGAAAATCTCAACAAGTCTGACAGCATCTGTGGAGAGAGAATAGAGCCAATGCTTCAAGTCTGGATGACCCTTTGTCAGAGCTACGAGCAAAGAAAATCAGAAAAAATTTATACTACGAAGGTGTAATAGGACAAAGAGAATGTAAATGAGGATGAAGAAGGCTGAGAAAGTGCTGAAAGTGTCTGTTAAGTGATTGGAATGTGTGAATGGCAGAACAGAGGGACAGATTGTTAAGACAGTTGGCCTGAAAGAGCGCGGGGGTGGAGTGTGTGGGGGAGAGGGAGGGGGGCAGGGGCAAGAAGGAGGGCGGGAATGGAGAAGTGGAAAAAAGGAAGTGAGAAAGAAGGATGATAAAAAAGGATGAATGAGATGAAAAGAAGAAACAGAATGAAATAAAATAAATGGAAATGGGGTGAAGGTGGAGGGGAGAATTCCCTGTTCCAGTCCCATTCCGGCCCCCCTCCCATAACTCCTTTATCGGTACATAGCTGACTATTTCGGTGCTGCTTTATGCTCTCGTCTGGACCTGGAAAAATGTATCAATTTTGCTTCCAATTTCCACCCCTCCATCACCTTCACTTGGTCCAATTGTGACAATTCCCTTCCTTTCCTTGACCTCTCTGTCTCCATTTCTGGTGATAACTGTCTACCAGTATCCACCAACTCCCACAACTACCTTGACTACAGCTCTTCACACCCCCCCATCCTGTAAGGACTCCATCCCATTCTCTCAGTTCCTTCACCTCCACCGCATCTGTTCTGATGATACCACTTTTCAAAATAGTGCTGTCTATATGTTTTTCTTCTTCCTCAATCATGGTTTTTCACCCGCTGTGGTTGACAGGGCTCTCAATGGCATCCATCCTCCGGGTCACTGCTTTCATCCTTCCTCTCCCTCCCAGAACCAGGATAGGGTCTGCCTTGTCCTCACTTTTCACCCTACCAGTCTCCGCATTCAAGGGACCATCCTCCACCATTTCCGCCAACTCCAGCATGATGACGCCACTCAACACACCTTCCCCTCACTCCCCCTGTCAGGATTCCACAGGGTTCGCTCTCTCTGGGCACCCTGGTCCACTCCTCCATCGCACCCAACACCTCACCCCCCTGCCCACGGCACCTTCCCATGCAATCGCAGAAGGTGCAACAGCTGCCCCTTTACCTCCTCCCTTTTCAATGTCCTAGGTCCTAAACACCCCTTTCAGGAAAAGCAACACTTCACTTACACCTCCTTCAATCTGGTCTATTGCATTCACTGCTCCCAATGCGGTCTACTCTACATTGGAGAGACCAAATGTAGACTGGGTGACCGTTTTGCTGAACATCTTCGGTCCGTCTGCAAGCAGGGCCCAGACCTTCCTGTCGCTTGCCACTTCAACACACCACCCTGCTCTCCTGTCCACGTGTCCGTCCTTGGCCTGTTGCAGTGTTGTCGTGAACCCCAAAGCAAACTGGAGGAACAGAACCTCATCTTCCAATTTGGAACTTTACAGCCTTCCGGACTTAACATTGAGTTCAACAACTTCTGAGCATGAACTCTCCACCTTCACCCCATTTCCATTTATTTTATTTCATTCTGTTTCTTCCTTTGCATCTCATTCATCCGTTTTTATCATCCTTCTTTCTCACTTCCATTTTTCCACTTCTCTTGCCCTTCCTCCTGCCCCCTTTCAGGCCAACTGCCTTAACCATCTGTACCTCTGTTCTGCCATGCACACATTTCTATCACTTAATGGACACTTTTAGCACCTCTCTCAGCCTTCTTCATCCTCATTTATATTCCCTTTGTCCTATTGCAGCTGCATTCTACCCTCATAGTGTTATGGCTCAGATCAGAAACTCCAGAGTGTTTTATGAAGCCCACCTGAATCATACATTTTTCTCTTGAATTTGGCGAGGATAAGCATGAGATGTTTAATTCAGGTCTGATTCAAATGACCCACTAGGGAGCTTTTATCCAACAAAGTTTATTTAAGAATATAGTCAACATGTATAGTAAGAAAATTAGCAAGAACCTTTATCAATTACAAGCGAAAACAAAACCACAATAATGTATAACCCTTAACCATTTTTTAATATATCAGATGTTCTAATCAAAACCAACATCCAATAAACAAAACCCTTTAAACAGATTTATCACTCCACAGGCTAAAGCTTACATGATTCTGGAATCTAGTTCGCTGGGTTGAATGCTGATTTCAAATGATCTTGAAATCTTAGAGTGGCTTGAAGACTACAGTCTTCAGCTCCCCAAAACACCAAAACACAGATTGTTTACCGCAGGATGGCAAACAAGATGTGTTGTAGCTAACGAGTAAAACTTTCAAAATTAAAAACAGAGAGAGAGATTTCTTTCAGCTATGCTTCTAACACTGCAGCCAAAATGAAACTAAAATCAACCTCTTGTCACCTGACCTGTCCACAGTTTTATTTCTCCTCTCACCAATGACATCAGCTAAGGCTGTGAGCTGAGAAACACTGACTGTGAGAGCAGCAAAGATCATGATTTTAAAAAACTCTTAAAGGGACACTAACATCACAATAGTACAAATATTTTCTGATTTTCTTTGTTCTTAGCTCTGATAAAGGTTCATCCAAACTCAAAACATTTCCTCGATAAACCTATGTTTTTTGCCGACTGATTTTGAAGAGGTGTTTTAAGTCTGTAAGAGGAATATTGCTTGAATTGAAACCAATAGATAGATTAGCAGTTAAGAATTGCATCTTGTCATGTTTAAGTATTTTTCAAATGTAAAAATCTGAAGCTGATTCATTTGTTATAGTTAAACTGTGTTGTTGAATAAAATTTATTTTGATAAAAGCTTCCTAGTTTGTCAATAGAATTACACCTAGAGTGAAATATCTCATCCTCACACTCATGCCAAATCTCTGAGGGGCCCTGTCTCTCAGCGTGGTAAGGCCACTGCAGTGTATCAGTGCTACAGTGTGGCCATTTTTAAAATTCCACCAATAGATGATCAAGATGAGAGTGCATATATAGAGAAGGCTATAAGACAGGGAAATAGGGTTTGGAGTTTGAGTTTGTTGTTGAATTTCTACATTGCGTGGGGTGCAAATGCAGTATAATATTGTTGGGATCATGGACCCAAACTCCAAAGTACATTATAAAGCCAGACTAGGCCCCAACAATTTTTTTCTATTTTGGCATTCGTGTGAGGAAAGGATGCTTCGCTCCAAGAGTAATTCCATTGACAAATTAAGGACTTTTGTCAATGCAAGCTTTATTCATATCATACTTTAAATATAATTCTAACAAAGCAAACAGATTAACCATTAACAATTATTTTTAAAAATGAAAGGAAACTATTTCAATTTCTAACTTATCACTGCTTCAGTTCCAAATGAGCAACATTCCCCTTACAGACTTAAAATCCCACTTTAAGTACAGTTAGCAACCATAAATCTACTTGCTATAAGGGGTGCAGTCAGTCTCGAAGTTTTCAGAGAGGTTTTGATTTTCAGAGTAGCTTGCAGACCTCTGTCTTTAAGTAAACTCCAGTCAGAACTGAAAGCTGTTTTTCCCTCTGATGCAGACCTAGCTCCTCCCATTAACCACATGATCACACCTTGCATGCCTAAATCCACCTTCCACTCCTTTAATCAAAAAAAACCCGGGGATCATTTATTTTTGTAAACAAAAGTCATTTAGCCCTCTCCTAAGTAACCATTACATGGCTAAAATGAGTAACTATTCTGCTTTCCCAGCATCTGAGCTGTATTCCCTCCAGACATACCGACTACCTGTAGCATAAAGCTGAATTTGAAACATTCCCCTTAAATAAATTAAATTATATGTACTTTTTATATATAGCAACTATCATCACAATATGCAATCCCAAATATAGGAAAAATACAATAGCCATGAAAATTGAAACAGGATAAATTCACTGGGATGGTGTAACCTCTGAATAAAGCCTTGAAAAAGTCAGAACTGTATCACAGACAGAGAAGATAAAGGCAGTGTCGCACAGAACCTTTCAAAATCTGACAAAGTTTTGAGAGGATAAATAGTGAAAGGTAGTAGTGACTCACCAAAATGAGAGCATGCACTGAGAGTTATCACCAGAAGAGCAGAAGGCAAGGAATTTTTACACACGCAGGGATTCATAGATTGAGAAGACATAGAACGCTTCTGCACAAAGTGTCTTCAGAAATAAACATTACAAGAAGTAATTTTCCAACTTGCTGCTGTCAGCAGGGAACTGTACCTTCACTTTGAAAATTTTATCAGGAAATTATGCAACACAAGTACCCAATATATGTGTAATCGGTGACCAAGCTTTGCCTTTTGCAAAGTCAGAACATTTTACCTGCAGATATCATTTCAAGGGGATTAGGTAACTAAAAAATCCCTCCAAGGCCTCACTCATCCCCATCTCTGTGATCAAAGAATCAGAGAATCCCGACAGTGCAGAAGGAGGCCATTCGGCCCATCGAGCCTGCACCGAACACAATCCCACCCAGGCCTTATTCCCGTAACCCCACACATTTACCCTGTTAATCCTCCTGACACTAGGGTCAATTTAGCATGGCCAATCAACCTAACCTGCATATCTTTGGACTGTGGGGGGAAACCCCCGGAGCACCCGGAGGAAATTGGCTTCTTGCACATTCCCCAATCTTCACTGCTCCACCATTGATAGATGTGCCTTCAGCTGCCTGGTCTCTAAGTTCTGGAATCATAGAATCCCGACAGTGCAGGAGGAGGCCAATCCACCCATCGAGCCGGCACTGACAACAATCCCACCCAGGCCCTTTCGCTGTAACCCTGCATATTTACCTTGCTAATCCCTCTGACACTCAGGGGCAATTTAGCATGGTCAACCAACCGAACCCACACATCTTTGGAATACCCTCACTGAGCCTGTTCACTTACCCACTCTCTCCTCCTTTAAGATGATCCTGAAAATTTAAAACTCTTGACCAAGCCTGTTCTACTATCTCCTTACATAACTCTGTCAAATTGTGTCTGATGACACTACTGCAAGGCGTGTTGAGATAATTTTATGTCAAAGGTGCTATTTAAATGCAGGTTGTTGTATATTCGAAAATGAAGAAGGAACATGTTGTGTTTTGTAAAGATATAAAACAGCAATGTTTCATAAGGAATTGTGTAAACATGTTGTGGGTCCATTTATTTAGTCTAGGCCCATAAGAATAGCTGTACAATGGTAGAAAAGTTGAAGACGTCAGCAGCAGAGCTGTGTGGGCCGCGTTCTGCTCACAATGCAAAGTGAAAATGAGACTGTATTATATTACACACTTCCCTTCCAGTGATGACCTGCTGATATCCCTTAAAGGCAATATTATAACATATCCTTTCTTTTTAAAGATATACTCTCCCTTTCCAAAGAATCATAACCATTTACAATGCATGTTCATGTTTGGTTACCACAGTGTGTAGGACTGGTGAATCTATGAGTCTCCAACATTTTTACCAATCCCTCTACTGCCCCTATTTGGAGCTTTTATAATGAAATAAGAGATTGGTAAGGCAATGGTAAACACATTGTGGATTCAATTTAATTAGACTAGGCACATAACAGTTATACAAAGGTAGAAAGCTTCAGGACATCAGCAGCAGGGCTGTGTGTGCTGTGTTCTGCTCACAGGCTAAAGTGAAACTGAGACTGGATCACATGGCACACTTCCCATCTCATGATGGCATTCTGGGACAGTGGAAATAGAGTAGATGTCCCAGTTGACATGGGTGTAATCAGACACACTCCCCCTTCTGTACAATAATTTCTATAATTGTATAAGTCAGATCAACGCACTTTAGGAAGGATGCAAGGGTCCATGAGAGGGTGCAGAGGAAATTTACCAGAATGGTTTCAGGGATGGAGGATCTTACATTAGGTTAGTTTGGAGAAGCTGGGATTGTTCTCCTTGGAGCAAAGGAGATTGAGGAGCGTTGATCGAAATGAATAAAATTCTGACAGGTTTAGAAAAACCGTTCTCTTTAGTTGATATTGCAAGGACCAGGTGACTCAGATTTCAGGTTTAAGGCATGGTCATTGCTGGCTAGAGCAGCCTTTATATTGCCCATCCTTAATTGCCCTTGAGAAGGTGATGGGGGGCTGGCTTCTTGAACCACTGCAGTCCATATGATGTACATACACCCATAGTGCTGTTAGGGAGGGAGTACCAGGTGTTTGACCCACTTACAGCGAAGGAACAATGATATACTTCCAAGTAAGGGTGGTGTGTGGCTAGGAGGGGAAGTTGTAGGTGGTGGTGTTCTCATGTATCTGCTGCCCTTGTCCTTCAACAAGGTAGAGGTCACAAGTTTGGAAGGTGCTGTCAAAGCAGCCTTGGCGGGTTGCTGCAGTGCATCATGTAGATTATACACAGTGCTGCCACTGTACGTCAGTGGTGGAGGGAGTGGAGATCAGAAGTAGTGGAAGGGGTGCCAATCAAATGGGCTGCTTCGTCCTGGACAATGTTGAGCTTCTTGAGTGTTGTTGGAGCTGCACTCATCCAGACAAATGGAGAGTATTCTATTACACTCCTGACTTGTGCCTTGTAGATTGTGGACAGGCTTTGGGGAGTCAGGAGGTGAGTTAATCTCCATAGAATTCCGTGAGTCTGACCTGCTCTTATAGCCACAGTATCTATATGGCTGGTTCGGTCTAGTTTCTGGTCAATGGTATGCCCCGGGATGTTGATAATGGGGGATTCAGCGATGGTAATGCCATTGAATGTCAAGGGGAGATGGTTGGATTCTCCTTTGTTGGAGATGGTCATTGCCTGGCACTTGTGTGGCATGAATGTTACCTGGCACTTATCAGCCCAAATCTGGTTATTGTCCAGCTCTTGCTGCATATGGACATGGACTGCTTCAGTATCTGAGGAGCGATGAGGAAGAACTCTGTTTACACAGTGAGTGGTAATGACCTGGGACTCACTGTCCACAAGGGAGTGGTGACAATGAATGATTTCAAAAGGAAATTGGATGGACATTGAGAGGAAATACGAGAAGAATACTGAGATAGATGAGGAGAATGGGATCTCTCTGGAGAGAGCCAGCATGGGCTCCGTGGACTGAATGGGCCCATTCTGTGCCAGAAATGACCCATGAGTCATAGAGCCATAGAGGTTTACAGCATGGAAACAGGCCCTTCGGCCCAACTTGTCCATACCACCCCTTTTTTTAACCACTAAGCTAGTCCCAATTGCCCTTGTTTGGCCCATATCTCTCTATAGTCATGTAACTGTCTAAATGCTTTTTCAATATAGTCCATAGAGATATAAATATGTCTCTATGACTCTAAGTATTACCACTGAATCAAAATAAAACAACCCTTCATCTGCTGTGAAGCAGGTTAAAAATTAAGACAAAAGAATTTGGTCCACAAAGAAAACAATTAAGAAGATTCCATGCTTGTCTGGCCAAATGCCAATTATATTGATATTTACTGTGATTCTTTGGCCAACTAAATTAGCAAGTTCACTAATGTGCAAGAGCAGCATCACTCAATAAAGTGCCATCGGGTATTAGCATAACAGTAGCTCAAGCCAACCTGAAGAATCAAAATTGATTTAAAAAGATGAATTGCATTGAAAGACATTCAAAGTATGTCTCAAAAAAAAGGCTGGTGTCGATTTTCCAGTAAGCATGATGTGGACTCATCTGATGAAGGAGCAGTGCTCTGAAACCTCGTGATTCTAAATAAACCCTGTTGGACTTTGGCCTGGTGTTGTGAGACTACTTACTTTTCCAGTAGGCATCACACTTTACCATCTCCAGTTTGACCACACAACTTTCCATTTTGTCCCTGGACTTCAAACCAAACTAACATGTTTTCACCTTGGAACATGACACACATTGCACGGCAAGATGGTGTCAAGTTGTCAGATGGGTACCTGTGGAAATGCCCACCACAATCTGGTGGGTACATTATTTAATCTGGAGAGCTGCCAGCCCTGCGTGCAATTCCCTTTTTTAAAAACATATTATTTCATGGGATGTGGGCGTCGCTGGCCAGGCCAGCATTTGTTACCCATCCCTAATTGCCCTTGAGCTGCGTGGCTCACTCTGAGGGCAGGTAAAGCTGGTAGTGACATGTTGGCCACACCGACCCGTGGCAGGTTTAAGGGCAGCAGTCTGTCTACACTTCCCACTACCTCGGCAAAGCAGCCAGCATAATTAAGGACCCCACGCAACCTGGACATTTTCTCTTCCACCTTCTTGCGGCATGGTAGCACAGTGGTGGGGCAGCACGGTAGCACAGTGGTTAGCACTGCTGCTTCACAGCTCCAGGGACCTGAGTTCGATTCCCGGCTTGGGTCACTGTCTGCGTGGAGTTTGCACATTCTCCTCGTGTCTGCGTGGGTTTCCTCCAGGTGCTCTGGTTTCCTCCCACAGTCCAAAGATGTGCGGGTTAGGTTGATTGGCTATGCTAAAAATTGCCCCTTAGTGTCTTGAGATGCATAGGTTCGAGGGATTAGTGGGTAAAGATGCAGGGATATGGGGGTAGGGCCTAGGTGGGATTGTGGTCGGTGCAGACTTGATGGGCCGAATGGCCTCTTTCTGTACTGTAGGGTTTGTATGATTCTATTCCTTCGGGAAAAAGATAGAAAGGTCTGAGGTCATGTATCAACCAACTCAAAAGAGCTTCTTCTCTGCTGCTGTCAGACTTTTGAATGGACTTACCTTGCATTAAGATAATCTTTCTCTACACCCTAGCTATGACTGTTACACTACATTCTGCACTCACTCCTTTTTTCTCTATGAACGGTATGCTTTGTCTGTATAGCGCGCAAGAAACAATATTTTTCACTGTATGTTAATACATGTGACAATAATAAATCAAATCAAATCAAATCAGTGAATAAGAGAGCAATTGCTGATAGTTTCATGGAGTTACTGTTATGAGACTACATTTGATTCCAGATTCATTAACTGAATTTGAAATTCAACCAGCTGCATGGTGGGCCTGATTAGGATTGTTGTTGATGCAGACTTGATGGGCTGAATGGCCTCCTTCTGCACTGTAGGGATTCTATGATTCAAAGTGTGATGTAGGTTATTCTTATAATTATATATGATGCTCAACAGTCAACATGGCCAGCCAGAATGAAGCCATCATTTCTACTTCTGCAGGACCTGACACACTTATCAGACAGTGATCTGTGGACAAATCTCCCCCACATCTGGATCAGCGGTAAGGCAGAAGCACAGGCACATCTGCTGCAAAGATACCCAGAACTCCATGCATCATAGAGACAACACGTTCATCCTCTATGGGAGGCCAGCTGCGGTCTTCAACCCTTTGCAAGGGTGCCAGTCTGTGGGGCAGTGCAATTGCCTCCTGGAATGCTCCACTTCCAACTCAGTCAAACAACAAGCACTGCAACTGGCATTTGTGCAGCACCTTTCACGGAGTTAAATGTCATGAAGCACTTCACAGGAGAGTTATTAAAATAGAATTTGACACAGAGCAATGCAAGGAGATATTCAATGTGAAAATACCTGCACTTAGAATCATCGTCTCATAGAATCCCTACAGTGCAGAAGGAGGCCATCGAGTCTGCACTGACCACAATCCCACCCAGGTCCTATTCCTGTAACTCCATGCATTTGCCCTGCTAGCCCCCCTGACACTAAAGGGCAATTCAGCATGGCCAATCCACTTAACCCGCACATCTTTGGACCGTGGGAGGAAACTGGAGCACCCGGAAGAAACCCACGCAGACTTAATCAAAATGACCTCTCCTCATTCTGGTAAATTACTCTCCTTCTCTTTCATTTGAATCACAGATTCCCTACACTGCAGAAGGAGGCCATTTGGCCCATCGAGTCTGCACCAACCCTCCAAAAGAACACTCCACCTAAGCCCAGCCCTGTAAAGCTTTGTGGAATCAATATTGCTCGAATGTGGGTGAAGTCTTGACACAGTTTCCGACAAAGCCCCACATTGTTTTTCAGCTGTCCCCTTCGAAGGTCCGAGAGTAACGAGTGTGAAATGTTGAGGGTTAATTGAAATAGCTCTTGAAATCGACATCAAAGCCGCATTTACTACTAAACAGCTGGTCTCTGTTACGAGAGGACATTAGGACAAGTGTTAAAGACAAGAATGCCACACAGCCTCTTTAGAGAACACTGACAGGCATTTTTTTTAAGAAGGCAACCTACGGTTTATGGGTCTCTGGGCAGCCGTTCCTCGCGCTGGCTTCAACTCTTTTACAGGGATGGCGTCTGTTTAACACTGGCTAAACCAATGGTTCGCTCGATATCCCATCTTTTTGACCATCCCGCCCGGAGGATCATAGAATCTCCGGCACGGAAACAGGCCCTTTGGCCCAAACTGGTCCATGCCAACCAAAAAGCCCATCTAAGCTGACCCCATTTGCCTGCATTGGGTCCATATCCCTCTAAACCTTTCCTATCCACGTATCTGTCCAAAATGCCTTTTAAATGTCGTCAGTGTCCCTGCCTCATTAGTGTCTGAATGCGCTGGCGAAAATCACACCCACACATTTCAATATCAACCGTTTGCACTGATGCAGCACCTTAAACACAGGAGGATGTCTGAAAGTACCCAGAGCATGAACTAAAGGATAAGAACTCTGTAAGTTGCCCATTGGCGCCCTCTGCAATATCTTCAAGCCTGTCACTTCACAACAGTTCCTGGGATCCAATTGATGAGGCAGCTGCCCTTGTTACAGCTGTCTCCGGTTGCGCTTTGTGGTTGCATCAGCAAAAACACACAGAGGAAAGAAAAGTTTGCCGCATCGACCTGATTTGAGAACCGTACTTGCAATAAATAAATAGACAGCTGACCATCCGATTCTTCCACGTTGCTGTAGATTCCTTCCCACGTGTGCGGAAAGCAAGATGCTGGCCCAGCCAGCGACGCCCACATCCCATGAAAATAAAAATGAGAGGGGCTGGGTGAGACGGTGAGTTTGAACAGGCGGCACAGTGGTTAAATTCCGGGTTCAATTCCGGCCTCAGGTCACTGTCATCATAGAAATCAAAGAAACCCTACAGTACAGAAAGAGGCCATTTGGCCCATCGAGTCTGCGCCGACCACAATCCCACCCAGGCCCTACCCCCATATCCCTACACATTTTACCCACTAACCCCTCTAACCTACGCACCTCAGGGACACTAAGGGGCAATTTTAGCATAGCCAATCAATCTAACCCGCACATCTTTGGACTGTGGGAGGAAACCGGAGCACCCGGAGGAAACCCACGCAGACACGAGGAGAATGTGCAAACTCCACACAGACAGTGACCCAAGCCGGGAATCGAACCCAGGTCGCTGGAGCTGTGAAGCAGCAGTGCTAACCACTGTGCTACCGTGCCGCCCTGTCGGTGCAGAGTCTGCAAGCTCTCCCTGAGTCTGCGTGGGTTCCCTCCGGGTGCTCCAGTTTCCTCCCACAGTCTGAAAGACGTGCTGCTTAGGTGCATTTGGCCACGCTAAATTCTCCCGAACAGGCACCGGAGTGTGGCGACTAGGGGATTTTCACAGTAAATTCATTGCAGTGTCAATGTGAGCCTACTTGTGACACTAATAAATAAACTTTAAATACCAATAAATAAACATTAAAATATTACGCTTCTGCACCGGGGTTGAATCCAGGCCAAACATAGCAGAACACAGATTCTGTTTTTCTTGGGTGCTGTGAGAGTCTTTAGTGAAATGTAGGGGGATGGTCTCACCGCAGCTGTCAGCTGATATGGACCTGCCACAGATAACGATGCAGCATGCAACTTTAATTAGTGCAATGTCCCCAGTCTGACCCACTCTGAATAAAAATTCATAAAATTAGAAATGTTTTCACTTGTAGGGGAGACCAAAACTAGGAGTCATAAGTATAAGGTCACAGAATTGGTTGTTAATAATAGGCAGAGTACAGACCGTACTCAACCAGCCCATGCTTGCAAAACCCAGAACAAAACATCTACCATCAGATTTGATTCCATGGCAGGGCAGCACTTGTTGAACAATTGTGAGTGCGCTAATACTACACTAACAACCACACTTAAGATAATCAGTCAGGCTCCTTTAGTGGTCCATGTATACTTGCTAATAGCGACATGCATTCAGACACAGGGACCCACCCTCTGCAAACAAAGGGAATATGTTCAAGTCCTGCACCTTTATTTGAATTACCTGGGAGCTTGGGGAACTTATCGTTACTTTCTCCATGGCAATGTTTCGATCAATCAGACTTGACACGCCAACAAATCAGCATCATTATTTCCTGCAATATACTGTAGGTGTGGCACGGTGGCACACTGGTTAGCACTGATGCCTCACAGTGCCAAGGACCTGGGTTCGATTCCCGGCTTGGGT
Source organism: Mustelus asterias (assembly GCF_964213995.1). NCBI lineage: Eukaryota > Metazoa > Chordata > Chondrichthyes > Carcharhiniformes > Triakidae > Mustelus > Mustelus asterias. Next base: position 81,032,479 of record NC_135818.1, read on the forward strand.
CACTGTGTGGAGTCTGTACCTTCTCCCCCATGTCTGCGTGGGTTTCCTCCGGGTGCTCTGGTTTCCTCCCACAGTCTAAAGATGTGCGGATTAGGTTGATTGGCCGTGCTAAATTGACCCTAGTGTCAACAGGGTAAATGTGTGGGGTTATGGGAATGGGGCCTGGGTGGGATGGTGGTTGGTGCAGACTCGATGAGTTGAACGGCCTCCTTCTGCACTGTAGAAATGCTATGATTCTACGATTCTATAAATTTCTGTGAGCGTTTGAAATTTGGCATTCTTGTATTTGTCCTGATGAGTGCGAGGCGAAAAGCTTCGATACCAAAGGCATTCGATGCAGTGCCTCACCACAGAGTTGTGAGAGAAGTTATAGCTCATGGAATAAAAGGGGCAGCAGCAACATGGAGACAAAGTTGACCGAGTAATAGGAAATAGAGAGCAACAGCCAACGATTATTTTTCCAGCTGGAGGGAGGTTTGTAGTTGTGTTCACCAGGAGTTGGTGTTGGGACCCTTGCTTTTCCTGACATATCTCAATGATTTTGATCTTGGTGTGCAGGAGACAATGTCAATGTTTGTGGATGACGTGAAACTTGGAAGCATTGTAAACTGAAAAGAGTACAATGTAGAACTTCAAAAGGGCGTGGACAAGTTGGTGGAATGGGCAGATAGGTGGCAGATGAAGTTCAATGGGAAGAAATGTGGGGTGATGCATTTTGGTAGGAAGAACATGGAGTAACAAGACAAAATAAGGGGTAAAATTTTTAATGGGGTGCAGGAGCAGATGGACCTGGATATATCTGTGCATAGATCATTGAAGGTGACAGATGGAGAGAGCAATTGATAAAACATGTAATATTCTGGGCTTTATTAATAGGAGTTTGGAGTACAAGAGCAAGGAGGTTATACAAGACACCAATTAGACTTCAACTGGAATATTGTGTATAGTTCTAGGCACCACATTACAGGAAGGATGTGAACACATTGGACACAATGTAAAAGAGGTTGACAAGAATGGTTCCAGGGATGAGAAACTTCAGTTATGAGGATAGATTGGAGAGATTGTGATTGTTCTCCTTGAGGAGAAGATGGCTGAGAGAAGATTTGACAGAGATGTTCAAAATCATGAGGGGGATGGAGAGAGGACTTAGGGAAAAACTCTTCCCACTCTTAAAAGGATCAAGAACAAGAGGGCACAGATTTAAAGCGATTTGCAAAAGAAGCAAATGTGATGTGAGAAGAAATCTTTTCACACAGCGAGTGGTTAGGATCTGGAATGCACTGCCTGGAAGTGTGGTGGAGGCAGGTTCAATCGAGGCTTTCAAGAGGGCATTAGATGATTGTTTGAGTAGAAACAATGTGTAAGGGTCTGGAGAAAAGGCAGGGGAATGGCACTAAGTCATGATGCTCTTTTGGAGAGCCAGTGCAGACACGATGGGCCAAATGGCCTCCCTCTGTGCTGTAACAATTCTGTGATTCTGTGAACATGATTCTCTTTTCAGTAATACTCAATCACAGAATTGGTAGAGCACAGGAGGAGACCATTGGGCCCATCATGTCTGTGTTGGCGCCATAAACTGGAATTCAGGAGAGCCTTCTCTCCTCCAGAGTGGTCAGAATGTTGACCACGTTAACACCGGAACCAGAATTTCACCTTTGGGGGTCAGGCATGCGATTGACTCAGCTGAACATGAAATATCGCCCAATGACATCATCGCGCACACTTGCGTTCACATCTGCGGCCACATAAATGCCTCTCTGTTCCCCTCACTAATGAATCCCCCATCACTATCGCTTCCCTTCTTCTTCCTTCCCTCCAGTGCAGCCGCGTCGCTCGCGGTGCCACCAGGCTGGCTCTGACCGCACCCCTCCGAGGAACCAGCACTCTTGCCCGTTCCAAAATGGGAAAAACAATGTCTGACTGGAGCCCCCCCGTGGACTAACTGCCCGGTTCTCTTCGACTGCCAGATGGTCACCCATTCCCTCTCTGCCTCTAGGCCCTTAATCTGTGGTTATGATTACATTGGGCAGCATGGTGGCACAGTGGTTAGCACTGCTGCCTCACTGCTCCAGGGACCCGGGTTCGATTCCCACCTTGGGTCACTGTCTGTGTGGACTTTGCATGTTCGCCCCGTGTCTATGTGGGTTTCCTCCGGTGCTCCAGTTTCCTCCCACAGTCCAAAGATGTGTGGGTTAGGTGGATTGGCCATGTTAAATTTTCCCTTAGTGTCAGGGGGATTAGCAGAGTAAATACATGGAGTTGCAGGGATAGGGTCTGGGTGGGACTGTTGTCGGTGCAGGCTCGATGGGCCAGATTTTACCATTTTCATTCAAAGTGCTGAATCTGGGCGTAATGCAGATCCGACTTGGGAATCTGCTTTCAGGCGTCCCCATACGCACTTAGTCTGAAAAAAAAATCGCCAGTCCCATTCGCGCTGTGGGCGGGGCTTAGCCAAAATGATCGGAGCTCTGAACTGCGCATGCGCAGTTGGAAAAAAATTGAAAAAGCACGCCCGTGTCAGATTGCTCCCGGGCCGCAGAAAGCGGGGAAAGCGGCCCGGGAGTGAAAAGCGGGAGCAATGACCCCACAGACATCACTGTCTCCCTTATCCCCCCCCACCTCCCACTACCCAGACCGATCGCGACCCCTGCCCCCTTCCCCCCCCCCAACCGATCGCCTGCAGAGTGGCAGCGGACCTCCCTGCCCCTCCACCAGAGATCCATCTGCCACCCCCAACAGTGGGCCTCCCCCCCCGACCAGAGAGACATCTTACACGCCTCCCCATCCACCCAGAGAACGATCTGGCCTCACTCACCCCCCCCCCCCCCCCCCCCACTGCCCCCCCCACCGCCTCAGAGAACGATCTGGCCTTACTCCATCCCCAGAGAATGGTTTGGCCTCACTCACCCCCCACCCCCTCAGAGAATGGTCTGGCCTCACTCATCCCCCCCCCCATACCCCGCTATCAGAGAACGATTTGGCCTCACTCACCCCCACCCCCAAAGGAACATCTGACCCGCCTCCTCCTTCCTCCCTACCAGACAATGATTGGCCCTCTGCGCACCCCCCACCCCCGCCCCCCCACCACCAGACAACGATCAGGCCTCCCTCCCTCTCTCCCCACCAGAGATACATCTGACCCCCTCCTCCTCCTCCACCCCCCAACCAGACAACGGTCTGGCCTCACTCCCCTCCCACCCTCCCCTCCAACCAGAGAATGATCTGACCCGCCTCCTTCCTCCCCCCCACCACTGATCTGAGTCAGGGAGCCGTTGGAAACACTGAACTCGCCTCTTCAGCAGCTGGAGCGCCCGATTCAGACTTTTATTCAGCAGGTTCACTTTGGTGCGATTCCGGATCAGTGAACGTGATGGTAAAGGGGGAAATGCTGATAAAGTTGGGCGGGCAGTTCATTAATTCAATTGAAATACATGCAAATGCATTTCAATCGCTGTTGCGCCCGTTTTGGGCGCGAAGCAGATCGCCGCCATTCCCGGGTTTCAGTAAAGTGGCAATCTGCATGGACGCGGCATTAATGGCCTCACACCCGACTTTACCTCATTTTCGCGCCCAGGTAAAATCGGGCCCGATGGGTCAAACGGCCTCCTTTTGCGCTGTCGGGATTCAATGATTTTCTATTCTATGAATCCCATCCTCAGTAACTATCCTGCACCAGATCAATGTGTCTCTTACATATATATAAAAGTTTATTTATTAGTGTCACGAGTAGGCTTATATGGACACTGCAATGAAGTTACTGTGAAAATCCCCTAGTCGCCACAACCTGTTCAGGTCCACTGAGGGAGAATTGAACATGGCCAATGCACCTAACCAGCACATCTTTTGGACTGTGGGAGAAAACCAGAGCACCACCGTGCCCGGGGATTAAAGTACTGTTCCTGGGGTAGAGTCAAAGATCTTTAACATTCTTCGTTCAAATGCTTCATACTGACACTAATTTTCAACTTTGGTGAGGGGCAGATCGATGGCAATGGATCAGCCGCTGGTTACGCGCGGCGCCCAGTGTCAAATGGGAAGCAAGTCTGATGGGCATCCCAATGCATCCACCAATAGCTTTCTGCACCAGCTGAATCTCAACATTGCCCCTTCAGCGTTTGAAACAGAAGAGAGTTCCATTTTCCAGGAATGACATCCCTCACTTTGATGAACGCAAATGCGCCTAAATTATAAATAGATGATCATTTTCTTTTGATACATTAAAGATGATAGTTATCATAACACTTTGGGAAGTGGGCTTGATCTGCACCTGGGGAATGTTGATAGCAATCAAACCTTCTGGTAGTAACATGAAATTGTTGGTAAATGGCAAAATGCCTGAATTAATTGCATGTGGTGTAGCAGTGACATCTGCTAAAGTTGATCTTTGTGGTGTCAGTTCAGAGAGTGATGGGCAGTCTGCAGAGAAATGTTTGGACCTCAGCAGGCACCGGGAGCCGGCAGTGAAACTCTCAACCGTTCGGCTCCTTCCTCGACAGCGCAAATACAAACACAGGCCTCGGGCCGACTGCTGGGGCTTTCAACCAGTTGCAATGGGATCAAAGCTCAGGTGGGTTCACCTGTTTTACTCCCAACGAGAACAGTCACATTATGAAGCGTTCCTAAGCTTGGAGCATCCCTCCCGGGACGAGTCAGCTGAATTTCCGAGGCCAGATCACAGTTGTGCCCTGCTCCCCGCCTCCTGCCTTTCCCAAAGATGACAAAGAGCTGCTGTGATGCTACCTGATCACCCCCAGCCCCCCTCTGCTATCTGCTTCACATAGCAATTCATAGAATCATAGAATCCCTACAGTGCAGGAGGAGGCCATTCGGACCATCAAGTCTGCACTGACCACAATCCCGCCCAGGCCCTATTCCCGTAACCCCACATATTTACCCTGCTAATCCCTCTAACCTACGCACCCCGGGACACTAAGGGGCAATTTACCATGGCCAATCAACCTAACCCGCACATCTTTGGACTGCAGGAGGAAACTGGAGCATCCGAAGGAAACCCACGCAGACAACGTGCAAACTCCACACAGACAGGGACCCGAGCTGGGAATCAAACCTGAATCCCTGTGAGGCAGCAGTGCTAACCCACCGTGTCACTGTGCCGCCCCCTCCTTGGGTGTTGACTCAAGAAGGAATGGGACAGGTTCTTGACTGGGCTGGAGATTGCATCATGCAGAAGGCTTTGCAGGTAACAGATGGACTGTGCAAATCCCTCAACTGGTTGTTATGACTGAGGTGAGGCTCAGCGAGGAATTTCCTGGGCTACCTTTACCCTTATGAGCTCCAGGTTTGGCTCCATTTATTTTAACCTATCCTGGGTGGTTACATGTCTATGCGGAGAGAGGGGGTGTGGGGTGGGATGTAAGGAGCCCTAATGCTCCTGTACCATCATTGTGGGACAGACAGGGGAGATGGTGGCAAAGTGGTAATGTTGCAGTCCGGAGCTATTCTCCGGGTACATGCCAGAAATGCCACTGTGACAGCTGGTGGAATTTGAATCCAGATAATAAATCTTGAATATAAAGCTAATCTCAGTAATGGTGGCCATGAAATTATCATTAATTGTCATTAAAAACCCAACTGGGTCACTAATGTCCTTTAGGGGGGAAATCTGCCACCCTTACCTGGTCTGGCCCACATGTCACTCCAGAGCCACAGCAATGTGGTTGACTCTTAACTGCCCTCTGAAATAGCCTAGCAAGCCATTCAGTACAAAGGCAATTAGGGATGGGCAACAAATGGTAGCCTTGCCAGTGATGCCCACATTCTATCAGACCAAAAGAAATAGGTACAGGAGTATTATTTGGCCATTTGAACCTGCTCTGCCATTCGGTAAGATCATGGCTAATCCCAACATTCCTCATGTCCACTTTCCTGCCTTTTCCCTGTAACCCTTGATTCCCTTACTGATGAAAATCCAACTCAGCCTTAAATACACACAAGGACTTTGTCCCCACAGCTCTCTGTGGCAAGGAGTTCCAAAGACTCTCAACCCTCTGAGAGAAGAAATTCCTCCTCAAATCAGTTTTAAATTGGTGCCCCTTTATTCTGAGAGTATGCCCTCTGATCCTGGAGTCTCCCATGAGGGGAAAGAAACATCCTCTCAGCATTTACCCTGTTGAGTCCATTAAGAATCCGATATGTTTCAATGAGATCACCTCTCATTCTTCTAAATTCCAATGAGTTGAGTCCCAACCTGTTTAACCTTTCCTCATAAGACAATCCCTCCATACCGGGGATCATCCTAGTGAACCTTCTCTGAACTGCTTCCAATGAAATAATATCCCATGAAAGAAAAAAGATAAAAAGGACTTGATAGATCACCTAGTCTTTTCTTCCCTCTAATTTCAGATCTCACGTGTGAGTGTCTGGATGGTCATTTTCTGCAAGTAATCCAGGACACGTCACGGATGAACTTTGCCTCATCCTCCCCTGATCTCCATGCAAGGACACATTCTGGCATTGACCTTGTTCCTCTCTCAACGTAATGATGCTAGGGCGGGTTATAACCCTATTGCTGCATCCTCCACTGAGGTTACAGCGGTCACAGTAGTTAGCACTGCTGCCTCACAGCTCCAGGGCCCCAGGTTCAATTCCCGGCTTGGGTCACCGTCTGCACATTCTCCCCATGTCTGCGTGGCTTTCCTCCGGGTGCTCCGGGTTCCTCCCACAGTCTGAAAGACGTGCTGGTTAAGTGCGTTGGCCGTGCTAAATTTTCCCTCAGTGTACCCGAACAGGCGCCGGAATGTGGCGACTAGGGATTTTCACAGTAGCTTCATTGCAGCGTTAATGTAAGCCTACTTGTGACTGATAAATAAATAAACTTTTTTAATTAAACATAATTAAGGACCCCACACACCCTGGACATTCTCTCTTCCATCTTCTTCTATTGGGAAAAAGATACAAAAGTCTGAGGTCACGTATCCACTGACTCAAGGACAGTTTCTTCCCTGCTGCCGTCAGACTTTTGAATGGATTTACCTTGCATTAAGTTGATCTTTCTCTACACCCTAGCTATGACTGTAACACTAAATTCTGCGCTCTCTTGTTTCCTTCTCTATGAATGGTATGCTTTGTCTGCATAGTGCATAAGAAACAATACTTTTTACTGTATGCTAATACATGTGACAATAATAAATCAAATCAAATCAAAAATCAAACTTCAACTTGAAAAAACAACTTTAAGTTAAAGTAAAGTTTATTTATTCGTTATATGGTTTACATTAACACTGCAATGAAGTTACTGTGAAATTCCCCTTGTCGGCACATTCCGGCATCTGTTCGGGTCAGTGCTCCTAACTAGCCCGTCTTTCAGACTGTGGGAGGAAACTGGAGCACCCGGAGGAAACCCACGCAGTGACCCAAGCCGGGAATCGAACCCGGGTTCGTGGCACTGTAAGGCAGCAGTACTAACCACTGTGCCACCATGCTGCCCCTTCACAGAATGCGGAAAAGAGACCGGAATGTTTCTGGTCTATATGGCCCAGTGTATTGTTGCTATTGATAAAATAACCAGTTAAGAACCATGACCAAGTTGTTGATATATTTACATGGCAGGAATTTCTGAATCATTTGCCAAACTTACTGGCTTTAAGTGATAGTGTAAAACAGGCAGTAGCTCACCGGCAGCTCTTTTCATATCCCTTCTGATTTATATTTACCCACAACAATACCTGATAAACCACCTTGTACGCGGCACTTGTGGCAGAACCCACCTCTCAGCCATCAGATAAAGCGTATGAAGCTGCCCCATCCCCAACAAATCTGCTGCATATCCAGCACCAGATGTAGATGGAGGGATGATTTATATTTTCATTGACATCAAGTCGGGGAGGCGTGCGTGAATACAGGCTGCGACCTCACTATCACACATTCTAGCATTGTGATAACCCCCATGAGTTCCACGGGGAATTAATAATTGATCTCCCCCATGGGGCTCGTTGAATAGGAGTTCCCTTGGTAACCGGCAATTGCCTGCCATGCTGGAACGTATCACCTGAGCCCTTTATAAGGCTGACACCGGGAAGGGTCTGTAGAACTTTGTCCCGGTTTGGACTTGTGTATGTACGCCACGGAGCAATGGCTTTATTTAGTGTTTAACAATGAACACCATTCCTTTCCAGTTGGGCTTCTTGAGTTAGAATCATAGAATCCCTACACTGCAGAAAGAGGCCATTTGGCCCATCGAGCCTGCACCGACCACAATCCCACCCAGATCCTAACCCCGTAACCCCATGTTAATTCCCCCGGATATTAAGGGGCAATTTAGGATCTAGCCCGCACATCTTTGGACCATGGGAGGAAACCAGAGCACCCGGAGGAAACCCACGCAATTGCCCCTTATTGTCCCTGGATGCGTAGATTAGGGGGATTAGCAGGGTAAAGATGTGGGATTACAGGCATAGCGCCTAGGTGGGATTGTTGTCAGTGCAGACTTGATGGGTCGAATGGCCTCCTTCCGCACTGTAGGTGATGCGCTATCAATAAGGCGAAAGACTACCGGTGTGCCAATACAAGTGTAGGCTTTTATTCACAACAGAATCAGGAGCAGATCCCAACAAATAACCGACCTGGACTGAACAAGGGGGAGGAGACAGCCACCTTTATACTAGGTGCCGAGGGGAGGAACCAAACGGGAAGGGGATGTGTCCAGGTATGACAAGCACACACAACAGTGGTCCATATAGGACAAAGGCACAACTGAGGTCCACCACAGTAGGGATTCTATGAAAACTTGAAATTATCCAGACCTCTGTTCTCACAGATGTAGAGTGGAATCAGGAGATGTCTATCTGTAATGCTCCATTCTGTGAATAAATCTATTCCAAGTAAAGACTGGCTCTGGTTTTTTTCCTTCACAAACTGGTGATCAGGAACAGAACGAGGTGGCTTCCGTGACTTCTGAATTAAACTGCCAAAAATCACTTTGCGGCAATGAACCTCCGTGGTCAACTATCTTGAAAGCAATGATGGATTGTAGGGTACCTTCATAATGCTCTCTTGCCATTCAATATCGGACATGAATTATATAGTTGCAGAGTGCTCTGACTGGATTTAATTGAATGGCAGAATACACTTGAGTCACTGAATGGCTTATTCTCACTCATGTGTTCACATGACTGATGTGGGTCAGGAAATTAAAGGGTATGACTGAGCATTGATAGTATTCAGCTTATACCATTAATACTTTAAAGCAAAAATTCCTCTTAAGACATGGAGGTTAACTGCCTTGATACATTACCATTGGAGATTGGGGAGATTGTTAACGAGGAATTTCAATTAAAATTTGAAGAATTGTATCCTTCTCTTTTTCTGTAGTATATGGGTTGGGGGGGGGGGGGCGGGGGGGAGTGGCACAGTGGTTAGCACTGCTGATTCACAGCGCCAAGGACACGGTTCGATTACTAGCTTTGAGTCACTGCTTGTTGCGGAGTCTGCGCGTTCTCCCCGTGTCTGCACAGGTTTCCACCGGCTGCTCTGGTTTCCTCCCACAGTCCGAAAGACGTGCCAGGAATCGAACCTGGGTCCCTGGCACTGTGGGGCAGCAGTGCTAACCACTGTGTCACCCACTGCATGACGGTGCTGCAGAATGGGAGCAGCAATTCCAAATTCACTTGGTGCTGGGACTGGTTGCTCATCTGATTTCTATTTTGACTTCTGTTTCGATTAAGCAAAATGGAGAAGCGGCAGCCTCAGTATTTGAAAATCAATTAACCTGCCAGTCCTTGTGGTGAATACTTTCATAGGCCATGCTACCATTGACTTAACAACACAGCCTGATACTGAGGTTGGGCCTGATGTAAAAGCCAAGAGGACATCAGATCAGGCTGGGATCAGAGTTCGGGCACCGGATGAGTTGAATAGTTTGGGCAGGATATTTTATACCGCACAGGCAGCACAGTGGCACAGTGGTTAGCGCCGCTGCCTCACTGCGCCAGGGCCCTGGGTTCGATTCCCAGCTTGGGTCACTGTTTGTGCGGAGTCTACACGTTCTCCCCCATGTCTGTGTGGGCTTCCTCCGGGTGCTCTGATTTCCTCTCACAGTCCGAAAGACGTGCTAGTTAGGTGCATTGGCCGTGCTAACTTCTTCCTCAGTGTATCCGAACAGGCGCCGGAGTGTGGCGACTAGAGGATTTTCACAGTAACTTTATTGCAGTGTGAATGTAAATCTACTTGTGATGTGACTAAATAAACTTTTAAACAAAGCTCTTTTCTTCTATGTTACCAGGGCGAAAATGGTTATGCTTTGGGACTGGGTTGTATAGACTAGGTGTGTATTCCCTTGAGTATGGAAGATTAAAAGGTGATCAAATTGAAGATTAAACATACAAACATATGTAAAAAATGGGAAGGGAAAAAAACCTTCATGGCAACTTGTCCTCATACCCATCCTTGTAGCCATATAAACTCTGAGAGAGCCAAAGAATCATTCCTCTAACTCTAACATTCCTCTCCAATCCAATGCAAGCAATCACTTGGAAAAAGTGATACCTAATAAGACACTTATCTCCTATATGATGACTGAAGGGACTGCTAGGATAGATCGAGATAAACTCTTTCTTCTCTTTGTGGGGCTGGGGGGTGGTAGTCCAGCAGAAGGAGGATTGACCATAACGATGTTGCCTGGGATGGAGCATTCAAATTATGAAGAGAGGTTGGATAGAATCATAGAATCCCGACAGTGCAGAAGGAGGCCATTCGGCCCATTGAGCCTGCACCGACCACAATCCCACCCTGGGCCCTATTCCCGAAACCCCACATATTTATCCTGCTAATCCCCCGACACTAGGGTCAATTTAGCATGGCCAATCAACCTAACCCGTACATCTTTGGGCTTGGGTTGTTTCCGTTGGAGCAGAGAAGACTGATGGGCTTCTCTGCTCCAACAGAAACAACCCAAGCCCAAAGAGAGGAATCGAGGGGTACAAGATTATGAGGGGCATGGACAGAGTGGACAGGGAGTAGCTGTTCCCCTTAGTTCAAGGGTCAGTCATGAGGGGACATAGGTTCATGGTAAGGGGCAGGGGGTTTAGGGGAGATGTGAGGATAAATTTCTTCACCCAGAGGGTGGTGACGGTCTGGAATGTGCTGCCTGGGAGGGTGGTGGAGGCGGGTTGCCTCACACTCTTGACTGATGATTTCTCAATGATTACTTTAAAAGGTTATTTTTCAAATGCTACTGGTGTTGCATGGAGTTTTAAAATGCTTGGTGCTGATAAAAGGGAGTCCAAGGTTTGAAAGCATTCAATTTTCTCACACTGAAGCTTCGCGATGTCACTGTAACCTCCATAGGCTTAAAAATAGAGTGCCTCTTCAACAAAGAAAGCACTTGGCACATCATAACATTTAGGTGTTTCTCACATGTCGGTGCAGACTCGATGGGCCGAAGGGCCTCTTCTGCACTGTATGATTCTATGATTCTATCCTATGTAAGGGTTAGGCTTTTGATTGGTGATTGCAGCAAGCACTTCCTTACACAAATAGGAGGACAAAATTTGTGAACTCTCTCCTCCAAAAACTCTCCCGCTGCTGTTCTCAGCCTCGGTTGAAATTTGCATGACTAAAGTTGATGGACTTTTGTTTGGCAACGTTACAAGGGTTGTGGAACTAAGATCTTAGCTTGATTGGGGTGGCACGATGGCACGGTGGCACAGTGGTTAGCACTGCTGCCTCACAGAGCCAGGGACCCAGGTTCAATTCCCAGCTTGGGTCACTGTCTGTGCGGTGTTTGCACGTTCTCCCTGTGTCTGCGTGGGTTTCCTCCGGGTGCTCCAGTTTCCTCCCGCAGTCCAAAGATGTGCAGGCTAGGTGGATTTGCTATGATAAATTGCCCATTAGTGTCAAGGGGATTAGCAGGGTAATATAGGGATAGGGCCTGGGTGGGATTGTTGTCGGTACAGGCTCGATGGGCTAATTGGCCTCCTTCTGCACTGTAGGGGTTCTTTGGAAAGATGATAGATGAAATTAAGATGCAAATCAACCACAATCAAATTGAATGCTTGAACAGGCTTGAAGGGCTGAATGGCCTTCATTGTCAGTATAAAGAACAAGGAATAAAGAAAATCACAGCACAGGAACAGGCCCTTTGGCCCTCCAAGCCTGCACCGACCATGCTGCCTGACTGAACTAAAACCCCCAAACCTTCCGGGGATCGTAACCCTCCATTCCCATCCTATTCATGTATTTGTCAAGACACCTCTTAATAGCCACTATCGTATCTGCTTCCACTACCTCCCCCAGCAGCGAGTTCCAGGCACCCCCACCCTCTGTGTAAAAATCTTGTCTGCATGTTCCACTGTTTCATGGGCCGGCAAGAAAATGAAGTTGAAAATGGCCAGGATCTCATCACAGAATTCATTTTAAAGGGTTATTTATTTTGTCTTTAATTTGATTGGTTCCGAACCATCCAATTAGCAAGGAGAAAATGAGCCTTCATTGAACCAATAATAATCCTTCCAGAGGACACTTGGAAGAGGCGGGAATGATAAAATAAATGCTGGATGAATTGAATGGACGAGGCTATTTGCTTATGGCGTGACAAAGGGAGACTGATTTTGAATGATCAACATCTGGTCCAGCTGTTTATTTTTCACTGCATCGTGTAACACATTGCTTTCTTTGTTGAAGAGCCACTCTATTTTTAAGCCTATGGAGGTTACAGTGACATCGCAAGGCTTCAGTGTAAGAAAATTGAATGCTTTCAAACTTTGGACTCCCTTTGTCAGCACCAAGCATTTTAAAACTCCATGCAGTACTGGCAGCATTTGGGGAAAAAAATCATTTCACAGTAATCATTGAGAAATCTGTCTGAAGGGCTAAAAGTCTCTTAGTGGAAGGTGCCATCGAAGTTGCATCACGAAGAAAGAAAAATATACGGATCAAGAGTGGTGATTAGGTGAAAGCAAGATTGGGTATTAAGACTTGCACCTTTTTAGAGGGCAGGGAATACTGAAAAAATAAGGCTGAATTGCTTCCCTGATTTGTGGAAGAATGAATGGGAAGTGTGGGCGACACGGTAGCACAGTGGTTAGCACTGCTGCTTCACTAGCTCCAGGGACCTGGGTTCGGTTCCCGGTTTGGGTGACTGTCTATGTGGAGTTTGCACATTCTCCCCGTGTCTGTGCGGGTTTCCTCCGGATGCTCCGGTTTCCTCCCACAGTCCAAAGATGTGTGGGTTAGGTTGATTGGCCATGCTAAAATTGCCCCTTAGTGTCCTGAGATGCGTAGGTTAGAGGGATTAGCGGGTAAATGTGTAGGAATATGGAGGTAGGGCCTGGGTGGGATTGTGGTCGGTGCAGACTCGATGGGCCAGATGGCCTCTTTCTGCACTGTAGGGTTTCTATGATTCTATGGTGTGCTGAGAAGCAGACAGAAGGAAAAAGCATTAAAATTCATTTGTTGGACATGGGCATCGCTCGCTGGCCCACACATATTGCTCATCCCTCATTGTCCGAGGGCAGTTGAGAGTCAACCACATTGCTGTGGCTCTGGAGTCACATGTCGGCCAGACCAGGTAAGGACGGCAGATTTCCTTCCTTAAAGGACATTAGTGAACCAGATAGGTTTTTCCAACAATAGTTCCATGGTCATCAGTAGATTCTTAATTCCAGATTTTTCTTTTATTAAATTCAAATTCCACCATGTGCCATGGCGAGATTTGAACCCGGGTCCCCAGAACATTAGCTGAGTTTCTGAATTAATAATCTAGTGATAATACCACTCGGCCATCACTTCCTCTATTCAAGAAGAGAAAAACATTCTGAGGATCATTGGTTATAGTAATGTGGATAAAAGTGTCCATGCGTCAGGGGGAAGGGCTGCTATTGGTTCAGTGACTGTCATTTCCTTCTTTCAGACAACCAACTGAATTTAAATCAAAAGCTGGAATTCCAAACTGTGGGAGAAAGCTGGGATAATTGGGGTTTTCAGGACTGAGATTGATAGATTTCTGTCAGGTAGGCGTATCAAGGGACACGTTCCATTTCTCAAACATTGTTTCCAGTCTCTTCCTTGGCCAACCTCTGAGGTTCAGCCACCCTATCCAGAACCTCCACACCCTATTTGGCCCCAAGCAGAACTTCTGACCTCATTACATTTCCAAAACCCAGACTACTTACTATCACCGTATGTTTCTGTCCATCTATTGCTGGAAGCATTAATCATTCAATAAATCATTCGTGCCTTTCTTACCTCCGGACTCAACTATTCCAATCCCGTCCTGGCTGGCCTCCCATTTTCCACTCTTTGTGAACTTCCGTTTTTTCAAAGCTTTGCTTCTCACATCCTAAAATCCAATAGGCTCCATTCGGCCCTCTCTCCAGTAGTTGACAAATGGCTCCCAATCTGACAATTTATAGGAATTTACAGAGTACAGGAATGAGATAGAGAATCTGGCAACAATAATCTTTCCCTCAATGTCAACAAAACGAAGGAGATTGTCATCGACTTCAAGAAGTGTGAAAGAGAACATGCCCCTGTCAAATCAACAGGGACGAAGTAGAAAGGGTCGAGAGCTCCAAGTTTTAGGTGTCCAGATCACCAACAACCTGTCCTGATCCCCCCATGCCGACACTATAGTTAAGAAAGCCCACCAATGCCTCTACTTTCTCAGAAGACTAAGGAAATTTGGCATGTCAGCTACGACTCTCACCAACTTTTACAGATGCACCATAGAAAGCATTCTTTCTGGTTGTATCACGGCTTGGTGTGGCTCCTGCTCTGCCCAAGACTGCAAGAAACTACAAAAGGTCGTGAATGTAGCCCAATCCATCACGCAAACCAGCCTCCCATCCATTGACTCTGTCTACACTTCCCGCTGCCTCGGCAAAGCAGCCAGCATAATTAAGGACCCCACACATCCCGGACATTCTCTCTTCCACCTTCTTCCTTTGGGAAAAAGATACAAAAAACTGAGGACATGTACCAACCGACTCAAGAACAGCTTCTTCCCTGCTGCTGTCAGACTTTTGAATGGACTTACCTTGCATTAAGTTGATCTTTCTCTACACCCTAGCTATGACTGTAACACCACTTTCTGCACTCTCTCCTTTCCTTCTCTATGAACGGTATGTTTTGTCGGTATAGCGCGCAAGAAACAATACTTTTCACTGTATGTTAATACATGTGACAATAATAAATCAAATCAAATCAAATCAAATCAATTTAAAACCCTCATCCTTGTTTTCAAATTCTTCCTATGGTCATGCCTCACCTCTAACCTTGTCCAGCCTAACAACACTCTGAGATTCTCTGCACTCGCGGAGTTCTGATCCCTTATGCAACTCCAGTTGTAATTACTCCATTTGGCTGTGTCTTCTACGATCTGGAATTCCCTCCCTTAACCACACCACCTCACTCCCCTGCTTAAAACCTACCTCTTTACTGAGCTTGGCCTGTAAAGCACCTTGGGTTATTATACTATGTTAAAGGTGCTATATAGATGGAAGTTGTTGCTGATATATGGTAAAAGCAATGTCACCATTGTCTCAGGTGACCATAGGCTGCTCTCTCTTTTGAGGGGGAGAGCTGACTGGTGGTGACTTAATCTGAGGATCATCACACCTCAGGCAAGATTGAGATGATAGGACCTTTATGAATAATGTCAGCTGGTACAGGAGATTGAACCCACGCTGATTGGTGTTGCTCTGCATCACTAACTAGCCATCCAGCCAACTGAGCTAAACCAACTCCCTAATTACATGATAAGGTGGCTGAAATGCTATGACAATGCTCCCCCATGATAGAATCATAGAATCCCTACAGAAGGAGGCCATTTGACCCATTGAGCCTGCAGCGACAACAATCCCACCCAGGCCCTATCCCTGTAGCCCATACATTTAGCCTACTAATCTCCCTGACATCGGAGGTCAATTTAGCATGGCCAATCCACCTAACCTGCACATCTTTGCAGTGTCGGATGAAACTAGGGCACCCGGACGAAACCCATGCAGACACGGGGAGAATGTGCAGACTCCACACAGACAGTGACCCGAGGCCGGAATTGAGCCTGGGTCCTTGGCGCTGTGAGGCAGCAGTGCTAACCACTGTGCCACCATGCCGCCCATCGATTATACTCTGCATGTGAGGATTTGAATCGCATCCTTGTTGTCGGTACATGAATTGTTTAGGTGATCGCTCTTTTGCTTTTGAACACGTCTCATAGAAAATAGCATTGGAATCCCATTCTTGTCAAAGTCACGCTGGGGGTTTCCAGAATTATTTACAATGGATTCAAGATTAATTATTTAATTGAAAACTGAGATTGATATTCTTTGTTATCCATTGGCATTCAGGGAAGATAGAATATATAGAGCAGTGATGAGCAGCCTGATTTATTATTGTCACATGTATTAACACACAGTGAAAAGTATTGTTTCTTGCACGCTATACAGACAAAGCATACCGTTCATAGAGAAGGAAACGAGAGAGTGCAGAATGTAGTGTTACAGTCAGAGCTAGGGTGTAGAGAAAGATCAACTTAATGCAAGGTAGGTCCATACAAAAATCTGATGGCAGCAGGGAAGAAGCTGTTCTTGAGTTGGTTGGTACGTGACCTCAGACTTTTGTATCTTTTTCCCAACATAAGAAGGTGGAAGAGAGAATGTCCGGGCTGCATGGGGTCCTTAATTATGCTGGCTGCTTTGCCGGGGCAGCGGGAAGTGTCGACAGTGTCAATGGAAGAAGGTGGAAGAGAGAATGCCCAGGATGCGTGGGGTCCTTAATTATGCTGGCTGTTTTGCCGAGGCAGCGGGAAGTGTAGACAGAGTCAATGGATGGGAGGCTGGTTCACCTGGGCTGGTGAGTGAGCTGCATGAGTGGCCCTCCTTCATCCCAGTGGGCCACTAGATTAAAATCAGGCTTGTTCATGAACCCCCCTCCCCCCCTTGAATTAGATTAAATACATTTAATACACACCAAATATTTCATAACAAGATGTAGAAAATGCTTAATAATTCATAAGACCATAAGATATAGGAGCAGAATTGGGCCATTGAGTCTGCTCCGCCATTCAATCATTGCTGATAACTTTCTCAACCCCATTCTCCTGCTAATATCATAGAATAAAATCGAGATCATAGAAACCCTACAGTGCAGAAGCAGGCCATTCAGCCCATCGAGTCGGCAGCAGCAACAATCCCACCCAGGTGTTATCCCCATAACCCCACATACTTACCCTGCTAATCCCTCTAACCTATGCATCTTGGGACACTAAGGGGCAATTTAGCATGGCCAATGCACCTAGCCCGCCCGCACATCTTTGGAGTGTGGGGGGAAAACCGGAGCAACTGGAGGAAACCCACGCAGACACGGGGAGAACGTGCAGACTCCACACAATCACCCAAGCCAGGAATCGAACCCAGGTCCCTGAAGCTGTGAGGCAGCAGTGCCAACCACTGTGCCACCATGTCTTGTTCATTATATATATATTAATATATTAATAGAACTGTCATCAACTTCAATTGGCAAAAATAAACATTTGCATTTTGATTGAACGCAGTGGGAGCGCACGGCTCTCACAGTCAATGTTGTGAGCAATCAGCACCCACCTCACTTCACTCACCCTTTGCTTTACGTGCGAATCACTTGAGTCACACCGATAGGGGGGAAAAAACTACACGGATGGAAACCAGCAGAATGTGGCAACCCTGCACGTGGGTAACGGTCAACAAACTGAGCCCTGAGGCTACAGATTGCCCACCATTGACTGATATAGAGCAAGGTCATAAGGTCAGCCATGAATCTCATTTACCAGTGGAACAGGTTCAAGGGGTTAACTGGCCACCTCCTGTTCCGATAGGGAGTTAAGGTGGGTAAATGGAGTTGCAGTATGGGGTCAGTTATGGTCTAATTGAATAGCGGAGCAGACCTGGAGGGGCTGAATGGTCGGGACCCTTGTCCCCATGCGCCTAAATGACCAACCATCAAAAAAATAATATTCATTACGAGAGGGTTTGACCCTTTGGCTGTGAATTTCACCAGTCCTGACAAAGGATCATCCAGACTGGAAACGTTGGCTCTATTCTCTCTCCACAGATGCTGCCAGACCTGCTAAGATTTTCCAGCATTTTCTGTGTTTCTCTCTCCACAGAGACTGCCCCCAGACCTGCTGACATTTTCCAGCATTTTCTATTTCAGATTCCAGCATCCGCAGTATTTTTGCTTTCATCAAAATGCTCTTATTCTGTCGGCAATCATAAGACAAGTCCTAAAATGTGAAGTTTTGCCCTGAGCCTCAATGAGTTATCCCTGTGTGTGTGTGTGTGTGTGTGTGTTGATGGCGAATAAATGCACATTTCCACAACGCCATCTGTATAAGGTTTCAATGCCGTTTCCTTTTTAAATGGTGAGGCTGGTGGTGTGAAGGGCGGGGTTTGTGTGCTGAGTATCCCGAGGAATTGGGTCTGCTATCAAACCCGGAGTCGCCAGAGGGGAAGAGAGAAGTGCGGGATCCGCAGCGGAGCACAGACTGAGACAGAGAGAGGGAGGGAGAGAGCGAGCGAGCTGGCCTGTGTCTCATCTTATTTTTATTTCCTCTCTCTCCCTCTTGCTGGAGCTGCCAGCATCATCCGGAGAGACATCCCAACGCTTCTCCTCCCCTCCCCACCCCTTCTCCCCACACTGTGTGGCTCTCTGCAGAACCCACCTCGCCGTCGGAACGGATTTAAAGCGAGGGAGATCGATTGTGGATGTTAATGTGTGTGTGTTGTAGCTGCCCAAGACCAGATTCACAAGGTACGCCCTGGAATTGAGAGGGATGATGAGCTGCCTTCTTCTCACTTACCTCCTGTTCCATTTTTCGGCAAAACAGATGCGGCTGCACACTAGTTTTTCTAAAAAAAAATGATACAATGTGCTTAAAATAGACAAACTAATGCTTAAATAGACAAACTAATGATACCTAATGCCTGGGGAGGCGTTGTGGAGGGGGATTTAGAAGAATCTAGTGATAAAAGTTGTAACATTTGTGTGTTTAAATATATAAATGAGTAAATAAAGGTGAAAATTAAAAATGTACAGTCGGAAAATAGCCAGCAGGTCAGGCAAGCATTTGTGGAGATAGAGACTCGAGCTAACATATCAGGTCCACGACCTCTGCGTGTGTGTGTGTGTTCC